>NC_041387.1:76178816-76182151 GCF_002162155.2 Triticum dicoccoides
TTCCAATTACTAACTAACTAACTCCACCGCATGCGTAACAACTACTAGAAACTAGGGAACTTGATTTGTTTTCCACCCGTGCAGAGTGCATGCTACAAATTGAAGTAGTATAAACGTTACGTCCGAACTGCAATATATGTCCTTTGTGCTGATCGTACAAGAGTACATACATCTTTTATGATACTCTATTTTTCTATGGGAAAGTATAAACACTATCTTTTAATTGAAGAGTATATACCATCTAGTGTGAGAAAGTATATACTGCATTTTCATCAGTTTATAGGAGAAAATATACTCCCTCCATCCCATAATATACCCCCTTTTTTATGTGAGCGTGTGTGCTACATCATAAGTGAATACGTACGTACTTCATTTTCATGAGTATATCCTGCATTATTTCTGAAGAAGTATATACTGGTATATTTTTTGTGAGGATGTACAATTCTTTCTTTTGTGCGAGAGTATATACCACAGGATTTCTGATGAAGTATGTACTTCATTTTACATGAGAGTACATATATAGTACAATACTTCATTTTGACGAAGCCCCCGCGGATTTTACATGAGAGGGTATATACCACAGGATTTTAACAAAGCCCATGGATTTGTACATACTCCATTTTGATTTTCCAGAGTGTGTAGTGCACTCAGCAAATATACTTCTTTCATATGAAAAACATTACCCTTGGAAAAAGATGACCATAAAATACTTTCAATTAAACCACGTACAAAACTGTATACATCGCTGGAAGTAGTATAGTTACTTTCATCGTACTACTTATCACTTCCGCTCTGAATCATCAAACAAATACTTTTTTGTAATCTTTGTTGTCATCTACAATAATAAGTGAAGAGTACTAATAACCTACCAGTTCAAAGACGTGATTTTAGATGTTAAGCACATGCTAATCTTCCATGTTTTTTCACATCCGTATATACTATAATCATCGGCACCTCGCCGTCGCTGATGTGCATGTTGCGCCGAACGTGTCGAGTCGCCGACCACCACTCATCTCTATTGTCGAGCCGCTCGTCCGCTGCCGACCACAACTCGTCTCTGCACTGGAGCCGTCGACTTCCCGACTTCGCTGTGATCACCTGTAACAAATGAGAACAAAACGAGATGAATGCATGCATCAAGGACACTTTTACGTCTCCGATGGTGCAGCTATCAGCTTGTGGCAGGAGTAATATACCTCAACACGTACATCCATCGTGCGTGCCAACGAACTGATTGGTCTGGATTTCTTGATGGCTTGATGGGTCGCCGGCGCCGGAGATAGTTCTTGCGAGTAGTACCAACTGGCAAGCAATGAGTGGCCAGGCCGATATTATTGTTACTAATATAGGGGGCAAATGACGCATATCATGATTTCCTCTTTCACGGAACTGATTTTCAAACTAGACCTGATCCATGCAATGGATTTTTTTGGGAATTAATTAATTCGTTTTATTAAATAATGGATGGATGGCCGTGCATTACGCTCCCTTTACCACGTCTGCATGAGGAGTTTTGGAATGAGAGTACATACTCCTAAGAGTACCAACCCATTTTCCTATATATATATAATTCGTTTTATTAAATAATGGATGGATGGCCGTGCACTACGCTCCCTTTACCACGTCTGCATGAGGAGTTTTGAAATGAGAGTACATACTCCTAAGAGTACCAACCCATTTTCCTATATATATATATGGGTTGGTACTCTTAGGAGTATGTACTCTCATTCCAAAACTCCTCATGCAGACGTGGTAAAGGGAGCGTAATGTATATATATAGGAAAATGGGTTGGTACTCTTAGGAGTATGTACTCTCATTCCAAAACTCCTCATACAGACGTGGTAAAGGGAGCGTAATGCACGGCCATCCATCCATTATTTAATAAAACGAATTAATTAATTCCCAAAAAAATCCATTTCATGGATCAGGTCTAGTTTGAAAATCATTTCTGTGAAAGAGGAAATCAGGATATGCGTCATTTGCCCCCTATATTAGTAACAATAATATCGGCCTGGCCACTCATTGCTTGCCAGTTGGTACTACTCGCAAGAACTATCTCCGGCGCCGGCGACCCATCAAGCCATCAAGAAATCCAGACCAATCAGTTCGTTGGCGCGCACGATGGATGTACATCTTGAGGTATATTACTCCTGCCACAAGCTGATAGCTGCACCATCGGAGACGTAAAAGTGTCCTTGATGCATGCATTCATCTCGTTTTGTTCTCATTTGTTACAGGTGATCACAGTGAAGTCGGAAAGTCGACGGCTCCAGTGCAGAGACGAGTTGTGGTCGGCAGCGGACGAGCGGCTCGACAATAGAGATGAGTGGTGGTCGACGACTCGACACGTTCGGCGCAACATGCACATCAGCGACGGCGAGGTGCCGATGATTATAGTATATATGGATGTGAAAAAACATGGAAGATTAGCATGTGCTTAACATCTAAAATCACGTCTTTGAACTGATAGGTTATTAGTACTCTTCACTTATTATTGTAGATGACAACAAAGATTACAAAAAAGTATTTGTTTGATGATTCAGAGCGGAAGTGATAAGTAGTACGATGAAAGTAACTATACTACTTCCAGCGATGTATACAGTTTTGTACGTGGTTTAATTGAAAGTATTTTATGGTCATCTTTTTCCAAGGGTAATGTTTTTCATATGAAAGAAGTATATTTGCTGAGTGCTCTACACACTCTGAAAAATCAAAATGAAGTATGTACAAATCCATGGGCTTTGTTAAAATCCTGTGGTATATACCTTCTCATGTAAAATCCGCGGGGGCTTCGTCAAAATGAAGTATTGTACTATATATATGTACTCTCATGTAAAATGAAGTACATACTTCATCAGAAATCCTGTGGTATATACTCTCGCACAAAAGAAAGAATTGTACATCCTCACAAAAAATATACCAGTATATACTTCTTCAGAAATAATGCAGGATATACTCATGAAAATGAAGTACGTACGTATTCACTTATGATGTAGCACACACGCTCACATAAAAAAGGGGGTATATTATGGGATGGAGGTAGTATATTTTCTCCTATAAACTGATGAAAATGCAGTATATACTTTCTCACACTAGATGGTATATACTCTTCAATTAAAAGATAGTGTTTATACTTTCCCATAGAAAAATAGAGTATCATAAAAGATGTATGTACTCTTGTACGATCAGCACAAAGGACATATATTGCAGTTCGGACATAACGTTTATACTACTTCAATTTGTAACATGCACTCTGCACGGGTGGAAAACAAATCAAGTTCCCTAGTTTCTAGTAGTTGTTACGCATGCGGTGGAGTTAGTTATTTAGTAATTG
>NC_041387.1:76182488-76218336 GCF_002162155.2 Triticum dicoccoides
ATATATGTATGTACCCGGAGAGGAAGACAACCATGACTGGGAGTCAACGGCCACGACTCGGATTCACCGCGACGAGCCGTCGTGGGCTTCCTATGAGCCGCCTTCTTGCTGCTCCCGTATCACTCCGTCGCCGCAGTATTAAGCCGGGCATGCTTCTGCCGCCGCGGCCCTCCTCTTACTCCGAGCTCAACCCGGATTGCCATGTCCCCGGTGTTGCCTCGACCTTCCTATTGTCTCCTCTGCTGCGAGACGGCCTCGAGCCGCCGCCGGAGAGCCGTCGCCGTCCTCCACACCACGGCTACCTCCGCCTCCCGGCTCCACGCTGCTGCCGCGGGCCAGCTTCAACCGCCGCTTCCACCGGCTTCGACTACCCGCCGCCCGCTAACCAGACTCTGCCTCTGCCTCAAAGTTCCGGGCCGGCCTTGCCGTGTGTCGCTACCGCGCCGGGTCGCCGCTCCGGCCGGCCTCGAACAGCCGTCGCGCGGACCTCGTCTCTGCCGTCCGAACCAACTCCGACGGCCGGCCGTTTCCGAGTTAGCTCCGGCTTGAGGCGCCCGAACACTGGCGTGGTTTGCGCTGCTGTGGTTGCCGGTCTCCACCGCCCTAGCCTCCACCAAGTCGACCACTGTGGTGCCACATCACTTCGGAGTTTTCTGCTGCTTACATCGTAGACACGACCCGGTCCTGAGCAAACCGTCGACGCACCCTGGCCGAGGGCCACCGCCGGTTCACACCCTCGCGCCCTCGAGCACCTCCTCTGCCGCAGAGCAGCCTTGATGGTGGCTTCCTCGACCGCTGTTGTTGAGTCACCATGGCCACGCGTCACTCTGCTGAGTCACCCTCGCCTCTACTCCGGTTGATCAGCCGCGGCCCGTCGAGCTGGCGTTCCTCTAAACTGCCGCCGCTCCTGGCTATCACCTCGGCAATGAAGCCACAGGCGCTCCTCTGCCTTCATAGCCCCGTCTTCAATCTGCCGCCGACCACGCGCCAAGCTGGCCTCGCCTTGAACCGGCTCCGACTGCTGCCGGCTCGTCCCTCCACTTCGCCACGCCGTGGGCTGCCGCCGCAGCTGTTTTGACCCGCTGCCGCCAATGCTGACTCGCCACGGAATACGTCTCGTCGAATCCGGGTTGCCACCACGATTTCATCGAGTCACCCCTACAGACTCGCTACCTGCTGGCGAGTCGCCATCGCCTGTACTGACCGCGGCCCCGGTTGCCTCCTGCGCTGTCGCGTCAGTCACTGGTGCTCCGCGCCACACCGCGGGCTCTCGCCTCCGCCGTCGTGAGTTGTCACTGCTACTCGAACCGGCCGCAGCCCGTGTTAACCCGCCCTCACCTCCTGCTGCACTTGCCTGCGCTAAACCGGCCACGGCCTCCACCATTGCTTCCAACCCGCCGTCGCGGACGCGCGTTGAGCCGCTGCTACTCGGTTTCTGTTGCCAGATCAACCCCGTCCTGCCTGTCTGCTCGTGGCCTCTGGTCATCACCTGTTCGCCATCCCGCCGGCCTCCGTGTTGAGTCGCCGTCCACCGCGCACAGTGAACCGATGTCCGCCTCAACATCTGCTGTCGGCGAGCTGTCTCTTCGTCTTCAAACCGGCTCTGTGCGGCCGGCGGTCGGTCCCAAGCCACTTTGGACTCGCCTACCTTCACCTCCTCTGCCGCGCCCGCCGCCGATTCATCACACGGCCAGTCGTCGTTGAATCGTCGGCCCGAAGTCGTCCGGTACCGGAGTGCCTGACGTTAAACCGCCGCTGTCCTTCACCGGATTGTTCGTGGGCCGCTTTGCCACGGCTGCATCTCCGTTCGGCCTCCGTCACCAAGTCATCCCCCCTGGAGCTGCGGTCGTTGAACTCAGCATCTTCTACGCTGATTCGCCGCCTCCCGCATTAAACTCGCCGCTCCAAATTGCCTTTTGCTCTCAGGTTGCTAAGCTGCTACCATAGCTTGCTGCGGATGGGCCGCCGAGCGCCTTCACTACTGGGTGCCTTTGAAATTTCAGAAGAAAAATTGCACGGGGACCTGAGCCAAGAGGCACATCGTGTTAAGGACAAGAGATGGTCAAATTGTCATTGGTATTAACTCGGTTTTGGTACGATCACTATATCCAATGGCATCCAAAAATAAGTCAGGACAGTTGTTCAGTATCCATGAGAGACACGATGAGTCTGCGTGTAGATCACCTGTCATCAAAGTACATCAGGGCAATTATTTTTATGCCGCGGATATGAAGCGCATCAGCATCATTCTGCGTTGACATTCATCTGTGCCGCGTTGATTAACGAACATGCACACGTCTATGCCCGTGCCGCTTGATCTACATCAACATCTTGGCCGATTTTCTTGTCCGCACCAGTTTATAAATGCCACGGCTGACTTGCTTGCCTGCATCGGATGATTCAACGGATAAGGCATACAAATCGTGCCACTGTGGCTTATCTTCAACAACCAGCTGAGATGAACCACTGGCTGAATTATAGACGCAAATCATGCGGGGTCATTTACAACCCGCCTCAAATTTCCATGGATTCACATCACGTTATCACCGCCAAGGATATACAATGAGTGTTGCGAAGATCAGTAACTCGCCACCATTTCTTCCAACTTCAACATATGACAGTGTTCCACTGTTCAACTATAGGCCGGTTTATGTCATGGCTAAGTATGAAGAATCCCAAGCCAACTCCTAGAGTCGTCTTAAAACTCGGGGGTTATGATGACATGACTCAGCAATTCTTGCCAGTTTCAGCAAATTGAAGAACCCCAGGATGATGGAGGGGAAGATAACCCGGTCCCAGAGGCTACTGTTATATTCATGAAAATTTAAAGGCCGTCAGAAAATTTTCGGCTTAGAAAGTATATGGCGGTTACAAAATCCCGGCTCAATGAAGAAGTTCCTGGTCATCAGAAAGGATTCCGGTTTACAATCCGGTTCAAGGGAAGTCAGCCTCACTGAAGCTCTCAAATATCCAGTTTACAATCCAGTTCAAGAGAAATATATTATCCCACAAAGCTCTGAAGCTCTCAAATCCGGTTTAAAATGTCCGGTTCAAAAAGGACTAATCTCTCGCAAGTTCGAGTTTAAAGCCGTCAGAAAATTTCCGGCTTAAGAAGAAGAATTCCGGTTTAAAATCCGACTCAAGGGAAGCTATCTCCCACAAAGCTTTAAAGCTTTCGATATCCGGTTCAAAATACCAGTTCAAGAAGAATTTATCTCTTGCAAAAAGTTAAAGGTTGCTCAAGAGGACCTGTTGCCCTAACGCGCGGTTCAAACTTGGGTATCCCACCTTATTGGCTTATCATATTATTGGTTAGATGGGGGCTTCAACTGACAAAGCGGAGTTCTGTCCATTAATCCGGCTATCACACCACAACAAAGCTCGGGAGCTTCACACCCAAGGGGCCAAAGAGAGTCTTGTTGCTATGCACAACTCAAACATAGGCACCCAATGAGCATAGCTCATCATGTTACTTGGGGGCTCCTTGTGTCAAATACCAAGGAGTTTGAATGGACCCTTGTAGCCGGGTATCGACCCACGGCTTGGAAGCCTGTTCTATTTACCTAAAACCCCGGGTTAACCTTCCTTCATCAAGTAAGACACTCCTATCCAGGTCATCCTGGCACAACCCTCTGAACGTTTGACAGTTACTCTCATTGAGACCCTGCACTTGTCAAAGTTAAAACGGTGATTGGTTAGTTGGAGGTCCATCTTAAAACGCTTTGTTAAATGGTTCAACTCAGCGGCCTGGCAGCCCACAAAAAGCCTCGAATTTGGGCCTGGCAGCCCTCAAAAAGCCTCGACTACACGGTTTTATTTGCCTTTGTCAATATTTTTCTCTTTTGATAAATTTTATGTTGAACCGGTGTCTATTGACCCGGCATGACTATCAGTCATCAAATTAACCCGGTGTTCATTAACCCGGCTTGACTTTCAACTACAAGTTGTCAGTACATAATCACTTATAATCCGGTGTTTATTGACCCGGCCTGGCTTTGGACTATAAGTCGCCAGTATATATTTGGATTGCGCCATTGGAATTATGCGCTTATAAATCATTGGGTATATTATTCAAATAGCCAACATGGCTAGATTTCTATTATGATTAAGGTTTTCAAAGTTGCTTTAGCGCAATGGCTATCATATTGTCAATGGATATGATTTTTATTCTACAATTGAAGGAATAGTCCCGACTTGCTGCAGGCTTACAACCCGGCACTTGGGGGCTACATTATTTAAGTTGAGATTACATCAAATATGCAAGTCTCATGTTGCTGCAAGCATGCACCATGACACTTGGGGGCTATGCAAAGTCATTCTTTATTCATCTTATTGAAGACCCGACTCATCACATTATAATGAGCCGGCCCTTGGGGGCTACCAACTACTCCTGTCAACAATTCAAGGTACAAAGCTTTTTATCCATTATATTGAAGGGTCCATTGCTCAATTGGTAGAGCACAAAGCTCTTAACCTTGTGGACATGGATTCAAGCCCCATGATGGGGATTATATCATATGATGTTATTTTCATTGAAGTATATATCAGGTCCCAGCTCAATATTATCTTACTGAGCCGGCCCTTGGGGGCTACACTGGTTGAAGTTTTTATGAGCATCAGGAAATTACAAGTCCCAGGTTGCTGCAAGCATGACAACCCGGCACTTGGGGGCTACATGTGTGGAATACTCAATTTTGACTAGTGATTGAGATGAACAAACTGGATTTCTTCAAGATTGTGATATTTATATTGAAGCAAGTCTTAAGTTGTTGCTATGCTACCTTCTTAAGACTTGGGGGCTACAAGTGATAGTCATATAAGAGGTATATTTTCAAGCTGGATGTTAACTACAAGTATGACCCGGTGCTATCAATATTTATAAACCGGCAAGTTCTACATTCTTAAACCGGCTGAAGATCAGATGAGGATTTCAAGGACCGATATTTTTGTTAAGTCATTGGGAATTGAGTCAAAGAAGTTATTCTTCACAATATTTCTCTGTGACAAACTAATGTCAGCAAATTGATTATGAAGCTGGCCTGTTAAACTGGATTTTCTATAAGAAGGAAGGGACAAGGACTTAAGGATGATCAGGATCAGTTTAACATGGATAAATCCAAATTAAACTGGGGGCTAATGTCGGGGATATACCCCACGGTATGGCCCGGCCGGAGTCGTAAACCGGCCGGGACTTGGTAAACCGGCGGATGGTAAACCGGCAGACAATTAAGACAGATGGCTAAGACAGACGGTAAACCGGCAAGTGTTAAACCGGCAGAGTTAAGACAGATGGTAGCACCGGCAGGTGTTGTTAAACCGGCTGACCATGTTAAACCGGCACACAATGTTAAACCGGCAGGTGTTGTTAAACCGGCAGAAAATGTTAAACCGGCAGACAATGTTAAACCGGCAGACAATGTTAAACCGGCAGACGTTGAGAAGACCAGGAAAGGAAGTCAAAATAGTTTAAGTTAAAGTCCAAGTTTGACTCCACATGTAACCCGCCCCTTCAACATATATAAGGAGGGGCAGGGCTCCCCAAAGGGGGACAAGCAATAAACAATCTCTAGGGCTAGACACAACTAGAGGAGAGCCGGTTTACGGCGACTCCCTCGTGATGATAATGAGATCTAGCTTCAAACAACATGTAGGGTTTTTACCGGATGATGTTTCCAGGGGCCCGAAGCTGTCTAAACCCTTGTCTTGTGTTGCGTCTCTCGATTCCGCTCAACCCCTCTCAAGCTACCACATAGATGCGTTGGCCTCGCGACTGAGTCCTCACACTAAGGACATCTGACGTGTTAATTCCACGACACCCACAGTATCATCACTGACAATGGCTCAAATTTTACAGCCGAGGAGGTGAAAACCTGGTGCGGCAAAATGGGCATTAAGCTCGACTACGCCTCTGTCTATCACCCCCAAACAAACGGTCAAGTCGAACATGCAAATGGTCTTATCATGAGCGGCATTAAACCCAGACTAGTGCGATCCTTGAAGGAATCAGACACGCATTGGGTCGAGGAACTCGACTCCGTACTCTGGGGGCTGCGGACCACGCCGAATCGCACCATCGGATACACACCATTTTTATGGTGTACGGCGCAGAAGCAGTGCTGCCCTGTGATATAATCCATGACTCACCTCGCGTGTGCATGTATGAAGAGAAGGAAGCCGAGCTAGACCGGCAGGACAACTTATATGCTTTGGAGGAAGAGCGTGATGTTGCTAAAGCCCGTTCCGCATTCTATCAGCAACAGGCTCGAAGGTATCAAAGCAGAGAAGTACGAGCCAAAACTTATAATATTGGCGAACTCGTTCTATGCCTCCCCGAGAAGAAGAAGGAAAATCTCAAACCCAAGTGGGAGGGTCCCTTCATCATTGATAAATACCTTACCGGAGGAGCGTACCGTCTGTGCAGTGCATCTGATAACAAACTCGAGCCGAACCCATGGAACGCGGCCAGACTCTGGAGATTCTACGCCTAGCGCCGAACCCAGTGTTTGTCTCCTTAACTCCGCCTCTCCAATTATGTCCTCTTTCCTCCTTTGTTGCCCCTTTTTCCTTTTAATATACAACCTTAAAACTGTACAGATGCCCTGAGCACTCCGGCCGCATTATGCGTGCACATTATACCTAGGGGCTTCCTATTCGGAAGCTAAATATAACTACTCTAATGGCTTCTTGCCAGCCACATATGCATTTTTCTTTCCATATGTGCCTTTTCTTCACCATTATATGCATCGATATGACTTAAGTTTTGGCCATGCTGGTTGCCTGGCTCTTGTATTTATGTCCTACGTTCCCGTTAATTTGGCTAGGGCATAAGGGGAGCACCTCTGCGATTGTTACTGCCGGTTGAGCCGGATGTGTACCTCAGATTGGGTGAAGCCAAAAGCAAGCGTTCTTAAGGGAATATTCGATCGGTGAACAAAAGATGTTCTCGTTCATTACAATGAAAATACCCAGATGTTTTGTTTCCTATGCTTCTGTTCGCAGTTCGGACATGCACATCGATGCATGCGCACCTAGAGAAAGGAACCCCTAACGGAACTATTCTCTCTGGAAGATGTTTCTTACTATCCATGTAATATAACATAACTAGTTGGGTACTTGTCTGTTCAAGCACTTATGACCCCTACACCTAGTTTCCACGCATACCCCGGTTTTTCATAACTGTGTGGGTGAGGGAGCCCCGGACTAGGGGGTGTCCGGATAGCCGAATTATCATGGTCGGCCGGACTCCAAGATTATGAAGATACAAGATTGAAGACTTTGTCCCGTGTCTGGATGGGACTTTCCTTGGCGTGGAAGGCAAGCTTGGCGATACGGATATGTAGATCTCCTACCATTGTAACCGACTTTGTGTAACCCTAGCCCTCTCCGGTGTCTATATAAACCGGATGGATTTAGTCCATAGGACGAACAACAATCATACCATAGGCTAGCTTCTAGGGTTTAGCCTCTACGATCTCGTGGTAGATCTACTCTTGTACTACTCATATCATCAATATTAATCAAGCAGGAAGTAGGGTTTTACCTCCATCGAGAGGGCCCGAACCTGGGTAAACATTGTGTCCCTTGCTTCCTGTTACCATCAGCCTAAGACGCACAGATCGGGACCCCCTACCCGAGATCCGCCGGTTTGGACACCGACATTGGTGCTTTCATTGAGAGTTCCTCCGTGTCATCACTGCAAGGCTCGATGGCTCGTCTTGTTGTCAAGGACAACATTACCTCTCGGGGAGCGTTGGCTGTAAGCCAAACTCTCCAACTTGGCGGCTTCATCATGGCCGCCCCCTCGGCTGTCGCGCCAACGATGGCATCTCGGGTCGTCACGCATAACCTTCGCATCAATTCGGAACTCGCCGAACAGATGGATCCGATAGAGCTCTCCTCCCTTAATGAGCTCTTGGATCGCATCGCCGCTTTGGGTGTCGCTACGGACTATGACCGGATCGGGCTTAAACCCGACCAAAGGGACATTAAATCCCTGCCGGCCACCCATGAGATAGCGGTAGTGGAGGAACCACATACGGATTACCCCTCTATTTTGAGGACGAATCATGTCCAGATCACCGAGCTCCCTGAGCCGGGCTCCCGCTCAAGGGAAGACATGACCCAGACCCCGGACTTAGGATCGGGAATTCAGTCGGAAAAATTGGGCAGCATCCAGGATCCCGAGCTGTCGAACTCGGAAACTCCCCTGCCCCTAGGTGCTAGGCCAGATCAGAATCCGGATTCAGCCACAAACACCCACCCGTGCTTAAGCCGTCTCTCCCATATCAGACAAGAGCCCCATGAGACAGTACATCGCTACTGGGCCAGGTTCCTCCTTGTGCTAAATAAGGTCAAGTATTGTCGTGAGGAGGACGCAGTCTCACTTTTCTGTAAAAATTGTACGGACAAAAGAATCCTTAATGTTATAAGTCACCGTGACATAGTACACCTTGCTGACTTGGCAACCATAGTACAAAAATACTGTGCGATGGAAAGTGCCTGGAAAACCCAAACAGAGTTTTGGGATAGCCCGGCTCTCACTAAAACCTTTGTTCGAGCTAAACGGGCGAACTCTTGTAAGCCGGCCGATCCAATCCCCAAGAAATCGAAGCCCACCCCAGGGCGTGGAACCGTATTGGAAGAATGGCTCAATGGGCCATGTAAGCTCCACAGTACGCCGGACATAACACCAACCCATAGCCTTAGGGCATGTTTACGAGCTTTCAAGCTATACCCCATTACGGGTACATGAAGCTTAAAATGCCCGGACCCAATGGAACCATCACTCTAGCCAGTGATCCGAACGTCGCACTCCGCGCCAAAAACAAAACCGCAGCACTAGCCTTGGAAGCATTATCCGAAGCCCTAGCAGCCGAAGAATTAACAACACTGCGTGCCACCGTGGACAGGGACGACGTGATACTTGACAAGTGACCCAAGTCCACCTCATTTAAACCTGCAGACAAGATAGTCAAATTCCAAGTCCATCTAACGGACCCCTCGAAGACAGCTTCCATCGGGACACAGTTGAGCCCCGCAATGGACGCCGCACTGCGAAACTTCTTAGGCGAGAATTGGGACATTTTTGCCTGGCACCCATCGGACATGCCGGGCATCCCACGCAGATTGGCCGAACGCAGCCTCAATATACTAAAAGGATACAAACCTGTCAAGCAGACTCTAAGGTGGTTTTCAGAGCCCAAATGGCAAGCCATGGGGGAAGAGCTAGCCAAGCTACTCGAGGCCGGATTCATCAGAGATATCAAGCATCCGGATTGGCTGGCAAATCTGGTAATGGAACCAAAGAAGGACAAATCCTGGCGCCTATGCATCGACTTCAAAGACCTCAACAAGGCTTGCCCCAAGGATCCCTTTCCCCTCCCTCGCATCGATCAAATCATCTATGCCACAACAGGACACGACTCGCTGTGTTTCCTCGACGCATACTCTGGATACCATAAAATAAAGATGGAAGAGTCCGACCAAGCTGCAACAGCTTTCATAACGCCATATGGCCCTTTCTGCTTCAACGCTATGCCTTTCGGGCTTAAGAATGCCGGCGCAACCTATCAATGCATGATTCAAACATGCCTGGAAAAGCAAATCGACAAAACAGTGGAGGCATATGTGGACGACGTGGTCATAAAAACAAGACACGTCGAAACCCTAATAGATGACTTGAGGCTTACGTTCGATAACCTCCAAACATACGACATCAAGCTGAACCCGGAAAAATGTGTTTTCGGTGTCCCCTCTGGAAAACTGCTGGGCTTCATTGTTTCCAATAGAGGAATTGAAGCGAATCCGGCAAAAATCCAAGCTCTGTCACAGTTGACTATACCAACAGACCTCAAGCACATCCAGAAACTAGCTGGATGCGTGGCTGCCTTGAGCCGCTTTATCTCTAGGTTAGGAGAAAAGGCATTACCTCTTTACCGCCTTCTTCGGCGCACCGAACACTTTGTGTGGAAGGATGCAACTGCGGCCGGACTCGACGAAATAAAGACCTTATTGGCCAATAATCCAGTCCTAACAGCGCCAAATATCGGCGAACCTATGCTGCTGTACATAGCTGCAACACATCAAGTTGTAAGCGCAGCGCTCATC
The DNA here is from genome assembly GCF_002162155.2 of Triticum dicoccoides. NCBI lineage: Eukaryota > Viridiplantae > Streptophyta > Magnoliopsida > Poales > Poaceae > Triticum > Triticum dicoccoides. Next base: position 76,192,596 of record NC_041387.1, read on the forward strand.
GTCGAACGAGAGGTTGACGGATACAAATTCCCGCTACAGAAGCCGGTTTATTACATATCCACGGTCCTCACCCCATTCAAATCCCGATACCCACACTATCAAAAAATAGCATACACGGTCTTCATGGCATCCCGAAAGCTACGACACTACTTTCAAGAGTGTTCGATTACGGTGGCCTCCGAAGTACCACTCAATGATATAATAAATAACCGCGATGCTACGGGCCAGATCGCTAAATGGGCCATCGAGCTCCTTCCGTTCGACATAACATACAAGCCTTGGTGGGCCATCAAGTCGCAAGTACTAGCTGACTTTGTCTCCGAATGGACAGAAGCCGAACTCCCTAAAGAGTACGACGTGTACTCTAACTGGATCATGCACTTCGACGGCTCTAAAATGCTGGCCGGATTGGGAGCAGGTGTAGTCCTGACATCTCCCACCGGAGACACGGTCCAGTACGTCCTCCAAATATTATACACAGACTCCAACAATGCAGCCGAATACGAGGCTCTATTGCACGGTCTTCGGATGGCAGTCTCTATGGGCATTCAACGCCTAGAAGTGCGCGTGGATTCAAACCTCGCAATATCACAAATAAACGGAGACTTTGATGCCAAGGACCCGAAAATGGCGGCCTACCTAATACCGTCCTCAAAATGACAGCTCGGTTCGAGGGGCTCGAATTCCACCATGTGGCTCGAGAAAACAATCAAGCGACAGATATCCTCGCCCGCATCGGCGCTAAACGCGACCCTGTCCCACCCAACATATTCCTGGAAAGGCTGTTCAAGCCATCCGTGGTATGGGAATGGGAGTCCGACAATACTAGCACGAATCCGAATACATCCCCAGATTCCGAACTATCAGACATAATCGGAGGCTCTACCACCGAAATAACATCTTCGGCCCATGAAATCATGGCTGTAATCGCCCCGTGGACCGAGCCTTTCTTGGCCTACCTAAATAGGCAGGAGCTCCCTGAAGACCAAAATGAAGCACGTTGCATTGTTCCGCGTTCTAAAGCTTACAAAGTCCATGAAGGGGAACTCTATAAGAAAAGTGCGACCGGAGTGATCCAAAGGTGCATCTCCAAAGAGGAAGGGCGGCAGCGCTTGGCTGAAATCCATGCTGGACTGGGCGGGCACCATGCCGCGGCTCGGGCACTACTTAGCAAGGCCTCCCTACAGGCTTCTATTGGCCGATGGCCCGAGTAGACGCACAGGACCTTGTCCAACACTACGTCGGCTGCCAGCTCTTCGCCAATCAGAGTCATATGCCCCCTACCGCTCTCCAAACAATCCCCATATCTTGGCCCTTCACGGTCTGGGGGCTGGATATGGTCGGACCACTTAAAGGGGGAAGCCATAAGAAAAAATACTTATTGGTCAGTGTGGACAAGTTCACCAAATGGATAGAAGCCAAACCAGTCAAAACGGCCGAATCCGGACCAGTAATAGACTTCATATCCGGGGTCGTACACCGATACGGCGTCCCCCACAGCATCATCACTGATAATGGCTCAAATTTGCATAGCCGATGAAGTGAAAACTTGGTGTGGCAAAATTGGCATTAAGCTCGACTACGCTTCCGTCTACCATCCTCAAACAAACGGCCAGGTCGAACGGGCAAACGATCTCATCATGAGCGGCATCAAACCCAGACTAGTGCGGTCCTTGACAGAGTTGGACACGCACTGGGTCGAAGATCTCAACTCCATACTCTGGGGGCTGCGGACCTTGCCGAATCGCACCACCGGATATACACCATTTTTTATGGTGTACGGCACGGAAGCAGTACTACCCTGCGACATAATACACGATTCGCCATGCGTACGCATGTACGAAGAGAAGGAAGCCGAGTTAGATCGGCAGGATAACTTGGATGCCCTAGAGGAGGAACGGGACGTCGCCAAAGCCCGCTCCGCATTCTATCAGCAGCAGGCTCGACGGTACCAAAGCAGAGAAGTGCGGGCCAAAACTTATAATATTGGCGAACTTGTCCTACGCCTACCGGAGAAGAAGAAGGACAAGCTCAAACCCAAGTGGGAAGGTCCCTTCGTCATTGACAAAGTTCTCACCGGAGGAGCGTACCGCTTACGTAATGCGTCCGATAACAGACTCGAGCCGAACCCATGGAACGCGGCCAGACTCCGAAGATTCTACGCCTAGCGCCGAACTCAGTGTTCATCCCCTTACACCCTCCTTTTTAATTATGCTCCCTCCCTTTTCCCTTCTCCACCTTTTTTCCTCTTCACACAAAGTATTTAATACAGTACGGACTCCCGGATCACTCCGGCCGCACTATGTGTGTAAGCAATACCTGGGGGCTTCCTATACGGAAGCTAAAAATAATTACTCTAAAGGCTTTTTGCCCATCACATATGCGTTTCTTTTTGGGATAATTGATTTTATTCCCCTAGTTGGGTCACACTCGGCAGGTTTACCCCTAGTTTCCGAAAACACTTGTTCCTGCCCAAACCACTTTGCTCCTCTATGCTTTTGCCCTTTGACCGTTTGACCATCACTTTGGAAACTTCATAAAAAATTCATACTAACTCAGAAAAATTCAAATAAGATATCAAAATGTTCAAAAAAGCATCACCAATATGTGCATGTCAATTGCATTCACGAAAAAAGTGTTGGCCAGTCCCCATCTCAGTTTTAGCTCATATGATCTTAGCATGAATAGTAAAATCTAAAAAAATTCTAAGAATTCTAAAAAAATTTGGTGGCAAACTTTGACCAATGTTTTGAGTGCTTGTTAAGTTTCTTAAGGGAATGACATTCATGGAAGTCATGGCAAAAAAATGAAATTTTGGATAATTGATTTTTGTTTTTTTGCCACGACTTCCACGAATGTCATTTCCTTATGAAGCTTGGCAAGCACTCAAAACATTGGTCAAAGTTTGCCATCCATTTTTTTGGAATTTTTAGAATTTTTTTAGATTTTATTGTTCATGCTAAGATCATATGAGCTAAAACTGAGATGGGGACTAGCCAACACTTTTTTCATGAATGCAAATGACATGCACATATAGGTGATGCTTTTCTGAACATTTTGATATCTTATTTGAATTTTTCTGAGTTAGTATGAATTCTTTATGATGTTTTCAAAGTGATGGTCAAATGGTCAAAGGGCAAAAGCATAAGAGGAGCAAAGTGGTTTGGGTAGGAACAAGTGTTTTCGGAAACTAGGGGTAAACCTGCCGAGTGGGACACAACTAAGGGCACCAAATTAATTATCCCTTTCTTTTTCCATATGTGCTTTTTCTTCACCATTATATGCACCGATATGACTTAAGATTTGGCCAAGCTGGGTTTCCTGGCTCTTGTGATTATGCCCTATGTTCCCGTTAATTCGGCTAGGGCATAAGGGGAGCACCTCTGCGATTGTTACTGCCGGTTCAGCCGGATGTGTACCTCAGACTGGGTGAAGCCGAAAGCTAGCGTCCTTAAGAGAATATTCAGTCGGTGAATAAAAGATGTATTCGTTTATTATAACGTAAATCCACAGAAGTTTTGTATCCTGCGCCCTTGTTCGCAGTCAGGACATGTGCATCGTCGCATGCGTACCAGGGAAAGGAACCCCTAACGGAACTATTCTCCCTGGAAGATGTTTCTTACTATCCATGTAATATAACATAACTAGTTGGCTACTTGTCTGTTCAAGCACTTATGACCCCTACACCTGGTTTCCACACATACCCTGATTTTTGTATAACTGAGCGGGTATTCAGACACACCCTGGACTGTAGGATCCGGGGACTGAAGCGAAAAGGTCCGCCATGACAAATGATTTTAATCCGGCTAGGGACTACTTATGTCCATTGAATTACACAGTGACTTGGACTGACTATATTCCTCCTTTATACCATCCAACAGGCTATCTAGCTTACAATCCTGTTGAGAATACTTTGCGGCTAACGCTACCTGGTCATATACCAGACTCACGGGAATTTCTCGCCCATCTGGCCCCGTCGGTCCGACTTCGGCCATATGGTTCGGGTCCAGCTTGGTGTAGCGCGTCTTCATCATAGCCCAGGCTTCTCTTGCACCTTGCCGGCAGGCTGACATCTTCCACAATCGGAAGCGCCGCCGTGCTCCTTGAAGCATATCCACAAGCTCCCCCATGCCATTCGGCAGGAAGCTTGATAGCCACAAGGCCTGAGCAACACCCTGCATCACCTGCCGAGCTCGCTCATGCAGTTGTGAGAGGTCTTGCAGTAAATCGCCTACAGATGCGGGCACCTCCTCCTCAGGGAGACCCGTTAACATTCCTACAAGCAAAACTCTTTCAATATACTTCCTCATCGAACTATACTACAGTTCTTCTAGGCACTTACCATAAATGTCGCGTCGAAGCCTTTTGTTCTCCTTCACGGAGTCCGCCAGCTGCGCGCGGACGTCTTTCAATTCCACGTCCAGCCGAACATTGGCATCTTAAAGATTATTCTTCTCCTGTTTAACTTGCGTAAGAACGCGCTCGCCAGCCTTTAGCTGCCTTTTGAGATGCGACTCATCGTCTCTTACGCCCTCCGGATTCACCCCGGGGTTGTCTGCAGAATTTCCTGTTAGACTTGTCATACCAGCCATTTACTAACTGGTGCATCTCCGTACAATTGGGACAAAGGTTACCAGATGAGGCCTTCTGGGATTCCTCTAACTTGGCAACCGTGGCCCTCAGCTGGGCCTTGCACTCCTCCAGCTCCCGAGACAATTGCTCATTCTTATCTACAAGGACCTGTGCACAAATTGGTCCTTAAAACAGTTGTTCCAACCTTTTCAAGTCTCAGGGGCTACTGCTATACATGCTTATCAAACTTTCTTACCCGTATATCTCTGATATACTGGTCCGTCGCTCGAGCAAGCCCGCCTTGAGCAGCTCGGATGTATGCGTCTCCCGAATTGAAAGCATTAAATGCCTCTTCGGAAAAGATGTTGTTGCGAAGTACGGCCCGTCGGTGCCGGTGATTCATGGCGCTCTCTACTTTGGAATTCGTGGCAGAGAGCATATCTGCGTCCTCTGTCGGAGAACTATGCGGCATCGGTCCCATGTCTGCCTCCTCTCTCGAAGCCGGTTCTGGAATCTGGCTGGTGGAAGCATGATTGGCAGGATCCCCAGATATAGTCCGGCTACTCCTCTTCCTGCCAGGAAACGAAGGGCGTTGTTATACTTCAAATACAATAATTGCAGGATAGGTTTTTGCCTTACCTCTGTAGCGGCGTTTCGACCCTAACCGCCTTCCTCTTGAGCCTGCCCGATCTGGACGCCTGTGGCCGACGTGTCCCTAGGGGCTCGGCCCCGCGCTCCGACCGTCGTCTCTGAAAACACGACACTCCAGGGCTAAGGCATGACATCAGGAAGGAGCCCTCTTCGGAGGATAGAGTTTTTGGCTTGGCTTACACGCGACGTAGGTAGCAGTCCGGGATAGTCGGCAATAATAGCCACTGAGGCGCCATCGCAGCTCGCCTGATAAAATATCCCGTTGACAAGCTCCATGGTAATATCCGGATATTCTTTGAGGCCTGGATCTAGGGCCCTTCCGAGGTCCTCTGGCTGCGGGGAAGGGCTGGAGATTCCTTCTACGACCCTCCTTAGTTCCTGCTCGGAAATATCGAGGCAGATAATCTTAGCGAATAACGCCACAATAAGTGAAGCAGGGAAAGGAATGACTACTTACCCAGTTTGGGGGGTTGTACATGGAGAATCCATCCCGCGGTTTAATGTGAAGAAATTCTTCCTCTTCTCCTTTGTATAAATCAGACAATATCCTTGCCAGAGCAGTGGCGGAGTCCGGACCCTTACGGCCATAGCGGGTGGCATCATCTTCCCCGTTGAAGTTCCACATGGGCTTCCCCCGATATTGAAGCGGTTGCACTCCCCGCATTATGCATATTGCCATAACCTCGACTATCGTTAGTCCGGATTTGGCCAGTAACTTTATCCTGCTCATCAGGAAGTGTATTTCCCTGGTATCCTCCTCTTGGGGGCCTCGGGGGCGCTAGCTTAGACGTGCCCTCGGCGGGGCGTTACTGAACTTGGGGAGACCTGTCTGGACTGGATCCGGAAGGGGGACATCATCAATGTAAAACCACTCCGAAGGCCAGTTCTCTGGTGCCTTCTTGGGAGTGCCGGATAGGTATCCGGTCTCGGCAATGCGCCATACTTCGGCCCCGCCCACTTGACATGGGGATTCTCCCTGGTTGCGGGGGACAAGGCAAAACAGCTTCTTCCATAACCCGAAGTGAGCCTCGCACCCTAGAAATAGCTCACAAAGGGCAACGTACCCTGTTATATGTAGTACGGAGGCATGGGTAAAATTGTGCAACTGGAGGCCGTAGAACTCCAGGAGCCCGCGAAGGAAAGGGTGGATGGGAAACCCGACGCCCCTTAGCAGATGCGGGATGAGGCATATTCGCTCCTCTGGAGATGGATTAGGAGATCCCTCCACTTGCTCCCCACCGTTATAGGTGGCTATTCCGGCTCGAACGGGGACCATGAACGCCGGTGGGAGAAACCCTTGGGTTTGTAACTCTATCAAACGGCTATGAGGGATTGAACACTCTTCCCAGTCCCCCGGCTTGGAGCAAGGAGAGCGAGCAGAAGAGCTGCGACGACCGGCCATGTTGGAATGGTTTTTCCCGGGGCACTCTGTTGGATGCTCGCTCGAGGGGGAAGAGTGAGGTCTGGATCTGAGAATCCCCGTCTCTTCAAATAGACGGTTAGCCCGAAGGATCAGGGGTGGCAAATGCCAAAATGCCTCGGCTCCTCACATTCGCTCGACACGTGGAAATGGTCATTATTGAGGCACTGAAGCCGAGGAGTACAACATTGATGAGAAGCCGGGCACTATTCATTGTAACAGGTACTTTGGAGTATTCGGAGATGGAACCCGCCTTGCAATGCCGAAGACAAGACTGCACGCCGGACTGATTGTCATTGAAGCCTGGTTCAGGGGCTACTGAGGGAGTCCTGGATTAGGGGGCATCCGGATGGCCGGACTATATACTTCGTCCGGACTATTGGAGCGTGAAGATACAAGACTCAAGACTCCGTCCCGTGTCCGGATGGGACTCTCCTTTGCGTGGAAGACAAGCTTGGTGATCCGGATATTGTGTTTCCTTCCTTGTAACTGACTCCATGTAAACCCTAGCCCTCTCCGGTGTCTATATTTGCCGGAGAGGTTAGTCCTTTGAAGGCCGATCACAATTACAATCATAATCATCATAGGCTAGCTTCTAGGGTTTAGCCTCTACGATCTCGTGGTAGATCTACTCTTGTACTACTCATATCATCAATATTAATCAAGCAGGAAGTAGGGTTTTACCTCAATCGAGCGGGCCCGAACCTGGGTAAACATTGTGTCCCTTGCTTCCTGTTACCATCAGCCTAAGATGCAGAGATCGGGACCCCCTACCCGAGATCCGCCGGTTTTGACACCGACACCTATTGCAGGAGCAGATGCAGATGTTATGAACGTTTGGCAAGATCGGTATGATGACTACTTGATAGTTTAGTACGCCATGCTTTACGGCTTAGAACCGGGACTTCAAAACGTTTTGAACGCCATAGAGCATATAAGATGTTCCAAGAGCTGAAATTGGTATTTCAGACTCATGCCCGAGTCGAGAGGTATGAGACCTCTGACAAGTACTTTGCCTACAAGATGGAGGAGAATAGCTCAACCAGTGAGCATGTGCTCAGAATGTCTGAGTACTAAAATCGCTTGAATCAAGTGGGAGTTAATCTTCCAGATAAGATAGTGATTGACAAAGTTCTATAGTCACCATCACCAAGTTACTGGAACTTCGTGATGAACTATAACATGCAAGGGATGACGTAAACGATTCCCGAGCTGTTCGCGATGCTAAAATCGGTGAAGGTAGAAATCAAGAAAGACCATCAAGTGTTGATGGTTGACAAGACCACTAGTTTCAAGTAAAAGGGCAAGGGAAAGAAAGGGAACTTCAAGAAGAATGGCAAGCAAGTTGCCACTCCCATGAAGAAGCCCAAAGCTAGACCTGAGCCTGAAACTGAGTGCTTCTACTGCAAAGGGAATGGTCACTAGAAGCGGAACTACCCCAAATATTTGGCGGATAAGAAGGATGGCAAAGTGAACAAAGGTATATTTGATATACAGATTATTGATGTGTACTTTACTAGTGTTCATAGCAACCCCTGGGTATTTGATACGGTTCAGTTGCTAAGATTAGTAACTCGAAACGGGAGGTGCATAATGAACAAAGACTAGTTAAGGGTGAAGTGACGATGTGTGTTGGAAGTGGTTCCAAGATTGATATGATCATCATCGCACACTCCCTATACTTTCGGGGTTAGTGTTGAACCTAAATAAATGTTATTTGGTGTTTGCGTTGAGCATGAATATGATTTGATCATGTTTATTGCAATACGGCTATTCATTTAAAGTCAGAGAATAATTGGTGTACTATTTACATGAATAAAACCTTCTACCGTCATACTCCCAATGAAAATAGTTTGTTGGATCTCGATCGTAGTGATACACATATTCATAATATTGAAGCCAAAAGATGCAAAGTTAATAATGATAGTGCAACTTATTTGCGGCACTGCCGTTTAGGTCATATTGGTGTAAAGCACATGAAGAAACTCCATGCTGATGGGCTTTTGGAATTACTAGATTATGAATCATTTGATGCTTGCCAACCATGCCTCATGGGCAAGATGACTAAAACTCCGTTCTCCGGAACAATGGAGCGAGCTACTGACTTATTGGAAATAATACATACTGATATATGCGGTCCGATGAGTGTTAAGGCTCGCGGTGGGTATCGTTATTTTCTGACCTCCACAGATAATTTTGAGCAGATATGGGTATATCTACTTAATGAAACACAAGTCTGAAACAGTTGAAAAGTTCAAAGAATTTCATAGTGAAGTGGAGAATCATCGTAACAAGAAAAAAAAAAGTTTCTATGATCTGATCGCAGAGGCAAACATTTGAGTTATGAGTTTGTCCTTCATTTAAAACAATGTGGAATAGTTTCACAACTCACGCCACCTGGAACACCACATCATAATGGTGTGTCCGAACGTCGTAACCGTACTTTATTATATATGGTGCAATCTATGATGTCTCTTACCGATTTACCACTATCGTTTTTGGGGTTATGCATTAGAGACAACTGCATTCACTTTAAATAGGGCACTGTCTAAAACCGTTGAGATGACACCGTATAAACTGTGGTTTAGCAAGAAACCTAAGTTGTCGTTTCCTAAAGTTTGGGGCTGTGATGCTTATGTGAAAAAGCTTCAACCTAATAAGCTCGAACCCAAATCGGAGAAATGCGTCTTCATAGGATACCCAAAGGAGATTGTTGGGTACACCTTCTATCACAGATCCGAAGGCAAGATATTGTTGCTAAAAATGGATCCTTTCTAGAAAAGGAGTTTCTCTTGAAAGAAGTGAGTGGGAGGAAAGTATAACTTGATGAGGTAATTGTACCTTCTCCCAAATTGGAAAGTAGTTCATCACAAAAATTAGTTCCAGTGATTCCTACACCAATTAGTGAGGAAGCTAATGATGATGATCATGAAACTTCAGATCAAGTTACTACCAAACCTCATAGGTCGACCAGAGTATGGTCTGCACCAGAGTGCTATGGTAATAATGTCTTAGAAGTTATGTTACTAGACCATGATAAACCTACAAACTATGAGGAAGCGATGATGAGCCCAAATTCTGCAAAATGGCTTGAGGCCATGAAATCTGAGATGGGATCCATGTATGAGAACAAAGTGTGGACTTTGGTGGACTTGCCCGATGATCGGCAAGCCATTGAGAATAAATGGATCTTTAAGAGGAAGAAAGACGTTGATGGTAGTGTTACTGTCTACAAAGCTCGAATTGTCGCAAAAGGTTTTCGACAAATTCTAGTTGTTGACTACGATGAGATTTTCTCACTCGTATTGATGCTTAAGTCTGTCTGAATCATGTTAGAAATTGCCGCATTTTATGAAATCTGGCAAATGGATATCAAAACTACATTCCTTAATGGATTTATTAAAGAAGAGTTGTATATGATGCAACCAGAAGGTTTTGTCAATCCTAAAGGTGCTAACAAAATGAGCAAGCTCCAGCGATCCATCTATGGACTGGTGCAAGCATCTCGGAGTTGGAATATACGCCTTGATGAGTTGATCAAAGCATATAGTTTTATATAGACTTGCGGTGAAGCCTGCATTTACAAGAAAGTGAAGGGAGCACTATAGCCTTTCTGCTAAATATATGTGAATGACATATTGTTCATCAGAAATGATGTAGAATTTTATGGAAAGCATAATGGAGTATTTGAAAGGAGTTTTTCAAAAGAAAGACCTTGGTGAAGCTACTTACATATTGGGCATCAAGATCTATAGAGATAGATCAAGACCCTTGATAAGAATTTCGATGAGTACATACCTTGATAAGACTTTGAGAGGATTTCAAAATGGATCAGTCAAAGAAGGACTTCTTGCCTGAATTGTAAGGTGTGAAGTTGAGTGAGACTCAAAACCCGACCATGACTGAAAATAGAAAAAGAGAATGGAAGTCATTCCCTATGCCTCAGCCATAGGTTCTATGAAGTATGACATGCTATATACTAGACCTATTGTGTATCTCGCCATGAGTTTGGCAAACGAGTAGAATAGTGATCCAGGAGTAGATCACTGAACAACGGTCAAAATTATCCTTAGATGATTAAGGAAATATTTCTTAGTTATGGACGTGATAAAGAGTTCGTCGTAAAGAGTTACATCGATGCAAGCTTTAACATCGATCTGGATGACTCTGAGTCTCGATCTAGATACATATTGAAAGTGGGAGCAATTAGCTAGAGTAGCTCCATGCAGAGCATTGTAGACATAGAAATTTGCAAAATACATACGGATCTAAATGTTGCAGACCCGTAGACTAAAATTTACCTCACAAGCAAAACATGATCACACCTTAGTGCTCTTGGGTGTTAATCACATAGCAATGTGAACTAGATTATTAACTCTAGTAAACCCTTTGAGTGGTGGTCACATGGCGATGTGAACTATGGGTGTTAATCACATGATGATGTGAACTATTGGTGTTAAATCACATGGTGACGTGAACTAGATTATTGACTCTGGCAAGTGGGAGACTGAAGGAAATATGCCCTAGAGGCAATAATAAAGTTATTATTTTATTTCCCTATATCATGATAGATGTTTATTATTCATGCTAGAATTGTATTAACCGGAAACTTGATACATGTGTGAATACATAGACAAAACAAAGTGTCCCTAGTATGCCTCTACTAGACTAGCTCGATAATCAAAGATGGTTAAGTTTCCTGACCATAGACATGTGTTGTAATTTGATGAACGGGATCACATCATTAGGAGAATGATGTGATGGACAAGACCCATCCATTAGCTTGGCATAATGATCATTTAGTTTTATTGCTATTGCTTTCTTCATGACTTATACATGTTCCTTTGACTATGAGATTATGCAACTCCCGAATACCGGAGGAACACCTTGTGTGCTATCAAATGTCACAACGTAACTGGGTGATTATAAAGATGCTCTACAGGTGTATCCGAAGGTGTTTGTTGGGTTGGCATAGATCAAGATTAGGATTTGTCCCTCCGTGTATCGGAGGGGTATCTCTAGGCCCTCTCGGTCATGCACATCACTATAAGCCTTGCAAGCAATGTGGCTAATGAGTTAGTTGCAGGATGATGCATTACGGAACGAGTAAAGAGACTTGCCGGTAACGAGATTGAACTAGGTATGATGATACCGATGATCGAATCTCGGGCAAGTAACATACCGATGACGAAGGGAACAACGTATGATGTTATGCGGTTTGACCATAAAGATCTTCGTAGAATATGTAGGAGCCAATATGAGCATCCAGGTTCCGCTATTGGTTATTGACCGAAGATGTGTCTTGATCATGTCTACATAGTTCACAAACCCGTAGGGTCCGCACACTTAACGTTCGATGACGATTTGTATTATGAGTGTCGGTGGGAAATGACACCTATGGGATCACAAGGATCCCTACTACGGTTGCGTGGCGCTGGGTGGTGAGGAGAGCAGGATCAGCAGTCAGTACAAGCACACGGATTGTTTACCCAGGTTTGGGCCGCAGAGATGGCATCGGGGCACTATGTGTATTTGTGTTCTTGAGGTTCTTGAACTAGCTACAATGGGCGTAACTTGTCCAAAAGTCTGAATCCTTCTCCTGGATGCCTCGGGTCTCCATTTATAGGCAAGGGGATCGCCACAGTGGCACACAGGAGGTGGCATCGGGGCACTGTGATTAAGCCTATCCCTTGCCATTACGGGACAAGGTGCATTTAATGTGCCCCTGACGTGTCCCCTCCACTTTACCGCCTCTTTGCCCCGCCTCGACACGCGCCTGGGCCAGCGAGGCGGTCAGCGCCATGTGGGCTGGTAGGCTGCTGGGGTGGCACGGCCTTCACGAAGATTTGCATGCCACCACGTAGGCATGCGCTGAGTTGGCTGAGAAGCCTTGTGCTAACACGTAGGTGCCTGCCCAGCTGGTGGGCTGGTAGCTGCATGGGAGCGGTGGCGGAAGCTTGGCGGGTGCGGGTCTGGCTATGGCCTCGCGGATGTCCTCGGCAAGGGCCTTGCCGGGGACCCGGCAAGGGTCTTGCCGCGGTGTTGCGGTCGTCCTCGGCAAAGGTCTTGCCGGGGGTCTTGTGGGTTCCCTCGGTGAGGATCTCGCCGAGGTTCGTCGTCTTCTACTCTTCTGATTCAAAGTGTTCTTTGTCTTCACAAAGATCTGCATGCCACCATGGGGGCGCCTCCCGAGCCCATGTCCCAACGTGGTTGGCGACGCTTGAGGAACTGGGGCTCAAGGGTGGCACGCCCTGCTGGCGTCAGGTAGACTGCCCTGACAAGGGTCTTGCCAGGACTGTGGGGGCTGCCCTGGCTAGGGTCTTACCGGGGGGAACCACCTCACCTTCTTGCTCTTTATGCTTCTGTCTTGGCGTTGCTTTGATTCTATGTTGTGGCTCTGATTTCCTGTCCCTGCCCTGCTCAAGTGTGGTCGTGGGCACGGCTCTGACTGCCCGAGCACAAATAAGGGGTACAAAAGGGCGCCCCTATTTTAGTACACCGACAGGAGCCCCTGGGCCTGGGCCACACATAAGCGCGACACATTGTTGGGCCAAACCCAGAACGGTGCGCGAGCATGCGGGGCAGTTTTTACCGTGGTAACTTTCCGTCCGCTGCGCTTCCCCACGTCGACCATTGAATGCGCGACGTGGGTGGTGTGCGTGACGTGGGGCGCATGTGTGGGGTGGTCGCAATAGCCATGTGTCATGTCGCATTAAATGGGAAAAGAGGCAGCCCGCATTTTCCCCACAAAAAGGAATAACCGCGGGCGCGCGAATCATTTACCCCATGTGCTTTTCCCCAATCTCGCCATCGCTGTCCCCATCTTCTTCTTCCCCAAGCTCTTGCTCGTTGCTGCTGCGCTTCCCACCGCCCCCAGATTCTCGCTCTCTTCCCAGCCGCCATGGCACCCAAATCTGGCAAGGGCAAAGGCGTGGCTGAGGATACGAGGGAGAAGGAGACGCCAAAGAGCGAGGCGGCGGCGCGGTGGGCGCAGGCCGCCTACTTCATCCCGTCGTCCGTCGGCACCCTCGAGCTCAGGGAATACTACAAGCCGTTGTGGGGGGCGGCGACGTCGGCGCACCCCGCCACGTGCGCCCTCCCCGCGGAATGCAACAGAGGCGACCAGAAATGGTACCCATTCTTCGTCGACTTTTTCTTCTGCAGGCTCTGCCCCCCTTTTTCAGACTTCTTCAATGATATCATGCGCACTTTTGGCTTCCACCTGCTGGATCTTATGCCGAATGGCGTGGCGCACCTGGCGTATTTCGCCCATCTTTGCAAGGGTTACGCCGGAGTAGTGCCCAGCACGGCGCTTTTCCGCCACTACTTCTCCCCCCGCGTCGTCCAACCTGGGGGTGCTCTTTCTAGGACCGTCACCTGGATCTCGAGGATTCAAGAGAGAGGCGCGTACCCAGACGGCGCCACGAAGGAGAGGTGGGAAGAGTGGCGGGGCCGGTGGTGCTGGATCGTGGAGAAGGACCTGCTGGAGTTCTGCCGGGGCATTCGTCAGAAGCCGCTGCCCCGCGGCGCAAATTGGAGCGACCTCGACCCCAACGATAAGAAGTTCTAAATCGCCACCACCAGGATCCACTGCCTTATCGAGGCCGGGCTCACCCTCGAGATGATCGCGACGGATTTCATCCGCCGCCGAGTTGCTCCGCTGCACAAGAAGGGGAGGCCGGCCTGGGATTTCAAGAACGCGGCCGACATCATGAGGCTCCGCACCGGCCTGCAGAACAACGTCACAAGTGCTAGGGCACTCCTGGTATTGCCAGAGGCTCTTCCAGCTCGAGGAGTACGCCAACGGCAAGGTGAAGAGGACTGGCAAGGCTGCGAAATGTGGCAAGGTTGTCAAGGGGCCCTTGCTCGGGCTGCCGCAGGGAGTGGTCCCATTGAGCAACAACTCCCGGCAGGCCGAAATCTTGGCCATGATGCCACCCTTCAATGCGCACGGTCTTGACCCAGCGTGGGTCGAGCCCCCGGCACGCGAGGTGTAGGAGTTCTTTGCCAATTTGGTCAAAGAACTCGACCACGATGAACCGCGGCTCATCCAGGACACCACCCATGAGGAGCTGAACTGTATTGCCACTAGGGCGATGGAGGCAGAGCTCGCCAGGCTTGCCACCAAGGCCAGCGGCATGGAGAACAAAGCTGATGCGGCCGCAGAGGAGGAGGAGCTCGCCGCGTGAGTGAAGGCCGTCAAGGAGGCGGTCGGTGCCCGCACTGGGGCCCCTCCTGCTGAAGGCATGGGCGAAGGGTCATCCGGGGAGGAGGCCGAGGCTGGTGAGCCCCCGGCCACGCAGAAGATGCGCGTCCTACATCAGGCCGGCTCCAGCGTGCCGGTCCAGCCTGGCAAGGCCGTGACGCGGCAAGGGGTTCCGGGGGAGGCCGCTGCTATGTCTTGAGCTTGCGTTGGTTTTCCTTGAAGAGGAAAGGGTGATGAAGCAATAGTAGCGAAAGTATTTCCCTCAGTTTTTGAGAACCAAGGTATCAATCCAGTAGGAGGCTCCTCACAAGTCCCACACACCTACACAAACAAACAAGAACTCACAACCAACGCAATAAATGGGTTGTCAATCCCTTCACGGCCACTTGCGAAAGTGAGATCTGATAGAGATAATATGATAAGATAAATATATTTTTGGTATTTTTATGATATAGATTGGAAAAGTTAAGATGCAAATAAAAGTAAATAGCAACTTATATGATAAGAGATAGACCCGGGGGCCATAGGTTTCACTAGTGGCTTCTCTCAAGATAGCATAATTATAACGGTTGGTGAACAAATTACTGTCGAGCAATTGATAGAAAAGCAAATAATTATGAGATTATCTAGGCATGATCATGTATATAGGCATCACGTCCGTGACAAGTAGACCGACTCTTGCCTGCATCTACTACTATTACTCCACACATCGACCGCTATCCAGCATGCATCTGGAGTATTAAGTTCATAAAGAACAGAGTAACGCATTAAGAAAGATGACATGATGTAGAGGGATAAACTCATGCAATATGATATAAATCCCATCTTTTTATCCTCGATGGCAACAATACAATACGTGCCTTGCTGCCCCTGCTGTCACTGGGAAAGGACACCACAAGATTGAACCCAAAGCTAAGCACTTCTCCCATTGCAAGAAAGATCAATCTAGTAGGCCAAACCAAACTGATAATTCAAAGAGACTTG
This sequence comes from Triticum dicoccoides, assembly GCF_002162155.2. Taxonomy (NCBI): domain Eukaryota; kingdom Viridiplantae; phylum Streptophyta; class Magnoliopsida; order Poales; family Poaceae; genus Triticum; species Triticum dicoccoides. The sequence continues at coordinate 76,208,429 of NC_041387.1, forward strand.
CAAAGATAACTTAATCATACATAAAAGAATTCAGAGGAGATTCAAATATTTCTCATAGATAAACTTGATCATAAACCCATAATTCACCGGATCTCGACAAACACACCGCAAAAAGAGTTACATCGAATAGATCTCCAAGAAGATCAAGGAGAACATGGTATTGAGATCCAAAGAGAGAGAAGAAGCCATCTAGCTAATAACTATGGACCCGAAGGTCTGTGGTAAACTACTCACAACTCATCGGAGAGGCTATGGTGTTGATGTAGAAGCCCTCCATGGTCGATTCCCCCTCCGGCGGAGCGTCGGCGAAGGCTTCAAGATAGGATCTCGCGGATACAGAAGGTTACGGTGGTGGAAAGAGTTTTTCGTGGTCGCCTCTAATGTTTTCGAGGTACGTGGGTATATATAGGAGCAAGAAGTACGTTGGTGGATGCCCGAGGGGCCCACGAGACAGGGGGCGCGCTCTCCACCCTCCTGGCTTCCTCGATTGCTTCTTGACTTGCACTCCAAGTCCTCTGGATTGCATTTGTTCCAAAAAGATCGCTCCCGAAGGTTTCATTCCGTTTGGACTCCGTTTGATATTCCTTTTCTTTGAAATACTGAAAAAGGCAAAAAAAAATAGCAATACGGGTTGGGCCTCCGGTTAGTAGGTTAGTCCCAAAAATGATATAAAAGTGTAGAGTAAAGCCCATAAACATCCAAAACAAGTAATATAATAGCATGGAACAATCAAAAATTATAGATACGTTGGAGACGTATCAAGCATCCCCAAGCTTAATTCATGCTCATCCTCAAGTAGGTAAATGATAAAAACAGAATTTTTGATGTGGAATGCTACCTAGCATAATTCTCAATGTAATTTTCTTTATTGTGGCATGATTGTTCAGATCCAAATGATTCAAGATAAAAGCTTATAAAACATAAAAATAGTAATACTCAAAACATACTAACAAATAATCCTGTCCTATCAAAATAGCATAGCCAAAGAAAGCTTATCCCTACAAAATCATATAGTTAGGCCATGCTTCATTTTCATTACACAAAATACTCCCATCATGCACAACCTCGATGACAAGCCAAGCAATTGGTTCATACTTTTTAACGCATTTCAGCTTTTTCAACTCTTACGCAATACATGAGCGCAAGCCATGGACATAGCACTATGGTGGTATATGGTGGTGGTTGTGAGGACAAAAAGGGAGAAGATAGTCTCACATCAACTAGGCGTATCAACGGGCTATGGAGATGCCCATCAATAGATATCAATGTGAGTGAGTAGGGATTGCCATGCAACGGATGCACTAGAGCTATAAATGTATGAAATCTCAACAAAAGAAACTAAGTGGGTGTGCATCCAACTTGCTTGCTCACGAAGACCTAGGGCATTTTGAGGAAGCCCATCATTGGAATATACACGCCAAGTTCTATAATGAAAAATTCCCACTAGAATATGAAAGTGACAACATAGGAGACTCTCTATCATGAAGATCATGGTGCTACTTTGAAGCACAAGTGTGGAAAACAGATAGTAGCAATTGTCCCTTCTCTATTTTATCTCTTTTCATTTTTTTTATTTGGTGGGCTTCTTTGGCCTCTTTTTTTATGGGATTCTTTGGCCTCTTTTTTTATGGGCTTCTTTGGCCTCTTTTATTTTTATAAAGTCTGAAGTCTCATCCCAACTTGTGGGGGAATCATAGTCTTCATCATCCTTTCCTCACTTGGGACAATGCTCTAATAATGAAGATCATCACACTTTTATTAATTTACAACTCAAGAATTACAACTCAACACTTCAAAAAAAATATGACTCTATATGAATGCCTTCGGCGATGTACCGGGATATGCAATGAATGATGAGTGACATGTATGAAAAATTATGAAGGTGGCCTAGCCACAAATACGATCTCAACTACATGATCATGCAAAGAGCAATATGACAATGATGGAGCGTGTTATAATAATGGAATGGTGGAAAGTTGCATGGCCATATATCTTGGAGTGGCTATGGAAATGCCATAATAGGTAGGTATGGTGGCTATTTTGAGGAAGGTAAATAATGGGTGCATGATACCGGCGAAATTTGCGCGGCATAATAGAGGATAGCAAAGTGGAAGGGTGAGTGTGCGTATATCCATGGAATCACATTAGTAATAAAGAACTCATATACTTATTGCAAAAGTTTACTTAGCCCTCGAAGCAAGGTACTACTACGCATGCTCCTAGAGGCATAGATTGGTAGGAAAAGACCATCGCTCGTCCCCGACTGCCACTCATAAGGAAGACAATCAAAAGAGTACCTCATGCAACAAATTTGTCACACAACTTTTACCATGCGTGCATGCTACGGGACTTGCCAACTTCAACACAAGTATTTCTCAATTTCATAATTACCCACTAGCATGACTCTAACATTACCACCTTTATATCTCAAAACAATTACCAAGCATCAAATTGATCCTAGTGTTTAATGCACTTTCTATGATAGTTTTTATTATACCCAACTTGGATGCTCATCATTCTAGGACCAAATTTATAACCATAGCAAATACCATGCTGTTCTAAAAGACTCTCAAAATGATATAAGTGAAGTATGAGAGATCAAAAATTTCTTCAAAATTAAGCCACCGCCGTGCTCTAAAAAATATAAGTGAAGCACTAGAGCAAAAACTATCTAGCTCAAAAGATATAAGTGAAGCACATAGAGTATTGTAATAAATTCTAATCAAGCGGGATTCTCCCAAAAGGTGTGTACAGCAAGGATTATTGTGGTAAACTAAAAAGCAAATACTAATATCATACAAGACGCTCCAAGCAAAACACATATCATGTGGCAAATAAAAATATAGCTCCAAGTAAAGTTACCGATAAACAAAGATGAAAGAGGGGATGCCTTCCGGGGCATCCCCAAGCTTAGGCTTTTGGCTATTCTTGAATATCTTGGGGTGACATGGGCATCCCCAAGCTTAGGCTCTTGCCACTCCTTATTCCATAGTCCATCAAATCTTTACCCAAAACTTGAAAACTTCACAACACAAAACTCAACAGGAAATCTCATAAGCTCCGTTAGTGAAAGAAATAAAAACCACCACATAAGGTACTCTAATGAACTCATTATTTATTTATATTAGTGTTAAACCTACTGTATTCCAAGTTCTCTATGGTTCATACCCTTACATACTAGCCATAGATGCATCAAAATAAGCAAACAACACACGAAAGGCAGAATCTGTCAAAAACAGAACAGTCTGTAGCAATCTGTAACTTTCGAATACTTCTGGAACTCTAAAAATCCAAAAAAAATAGGACGTCTTAGGCAATTTGTCTATTGATCTACAGCAAAAATAATCAACACAAAAGCACGTTTCTGTGATTTATTGAATTGTTTCTCATGAGTGCAAAGTTTCTGTTTTTCAGCAGAATCAAATTAACTATCACCATAGGTTATCCTATAGGTTCTACTTGGCACAAACACTAAATAAAACATGAAAACACATCTAAACAGAAGGTAGATGCAAAATTTATTACTAAACAGAAACAAAAACAAAAAACACAAATAAAATTGGGTTGCCTCCCAACTAGCGCTATTATTTAACGCCCCAAGCTAGGCATTGATAATTTTAATGATGCTCACATGAAAGACAAGAATGAAGCATAAAGAGAGTATCATAAAACATGTGACAAACACATCTAAGTCTAACATACTTCCTATGCATAGGCATATTATAATCAAACAAATTTGCAAGGCAAGCAAAAACTAGCATAAGCAAGGAAGAAGAAAGAGACGTTGGCAATCTCAACATGACGAGAGGTAATTTAGTAAGATAAAATTTTCTACACCCATATTTTCCTCTCTCATAATAATTACATGTATTATCATAAGCAAATTCAACAAAATAGCTATCACATAAAATATTTTCAACATGATCCACATGCATGCAAAGTTGACACTCTTCCAAGATAGTGGGATTAACATTAACTAAAGTCATGACCTCTCCAAACCCACTTTTATCAAAAATATCATAAGATTAAACATACTCCAAATATGTGGGATCTAAAGTTGACACTCTTCCAAACCCACTTTCAATATTATTACAAACACTATTATCAATCTCATATTCATCATGGGGGTTAAATAAATTTTCAAGATCAAAAGAAGAATCACCCCAATCATGATCATTGCAACAAGTAGTAGACATAGCAAAACTAGCATCCCCAAGCTTAGGGTTTTCCATATTATTAACACAATTGACATCAAGAGAATTTATAGTAACATCATTGCAATCATGCTTTTCATTGAAGGAATTACCAAGTATGGGTGCAATAGCAACGATCTCATGTTTAACATAAGGAACTATAGCAAATTCATCTTCATAAATATTGGCATCATGGCCACAAGAATAGCAAGCATCATGTTCATCAAGGGATATTTCAATCAAATCATCAGAATAATTATCTATAGATTCATGCATATCATTATTTTCTTCCGAAGCAACATCCATTCTCTCAATAAATTCTCTGACATGGACATTATGAGCATAGTTTTCATAGCAATATTTAAGTATGTCAAAATTTTCAGATTCGTAGAGAGTAATATCATACTTTTCAAACAAAGAAGCAATTTCATAAGCACCCTTAAAAGCAACAAATTCTTCAGTTTGTTCGATATCACAGTAACTGTAAACACCCTTTGCATAGGAAGATAAGGTTTCATTTTCATTAAACTCACATCGGTAGGGAAGGTGTTTTTTAAAGTTCTTAGAGCAACAAGTCAAATCACAAATTTCACAAAGACTCCAAGCATAACACATCAATTTGTTTATTTGATCCCATAAGAATCTCCCTTTTTCAGATAAACGGTGATGCACAAAATGAGCGTGCTCATCTAAAGATTTCCCATCAACTAGGCTAGTTGTGGTTTCAGCACGAGCGCATAAGGATCGAAGATGATCCAAGTAGAATACTTTAAGTGGATCCATATCAATAGATTTTTAGCAAGCAAAGATGCAAGCACATAGAAGGCACATGGAGACACAAGATCGAACGGAAGATGGGCGAATAAAACGGCAAGGGTGAAGTGGGGGAGAGGAAAACGAGAAGCAAATGGCAAATAATGTAAATGCGAGGGAGATGAGTTTGTGATGGGTACTTGGTATGTCTTGACTTGAGCGAAGACCTCCCCGGCAACGGCGCCAGAAATCCTTCTTGCTACGTCTTGAGCTTGCGTTGGTTTTCCTTGAAGAGGAAAGGGTGATGCAGCCATAGTAGCGTAAGTATTTCCCTAAGTTTTTTAGAACCAAGGTATCAATCCAGTAGGAGGCTCCTCACAAGTCCCACACACCTACACAAACAAACCAGAACTCGCAACCAACGCAATAAAGGGGTTGTCAATCCCTTCACGGCCACTTGTGAAAGTGAGATCTGATAGGGATAATATGGTAAGATAAGTATATTTTTGGTATTTTATGATATAGATTGAAAAATTAAAGATGAAAATAAAAGTAAATAACAACTTATATGATAAGAGATAGACCCGGGGGCCATAGGTTTCACAAGTGGCTTCTCTCAAGATAGCATAATTATTACGGTGGGTGAACAAATTACTGTCGAGCAATTGATAGAAAAGCGAATAATTATGAGATTATCTAGGCATGATCATGTATATAGGCATCACGTCCATGACAAGTAGACCGACTCCTGCCTGCATCTACTACTATTACTCCACACATCGACCGCTATCCAGCATGCATCTAGAGTATTAAGTTCATAAAGAACAGAGTAATGCATTAAGAAAGATGACATGATGTAGAGGGATAAACTCATGCAATATGATATAAACCACATCTTTTTATCCTCGATGGCAACAATACAATACGTGCCTTGCTGCCCCTGCTGTCACTGGGAAAGGACACCGCAAGATTGAACCCAAAGCTAAGCACTTCTCCCATTGCAAGAAAGATCAATCTAGTAGGCCAAACCAAACTAATAATTCGAAGAGACTTGGAAAGATAACTTAATCATACATAAAAGAATTCAGAGGAGATTCAAATATTTCTCATAGATAAACTTGATCATAAACCCACAATTCACTGGATCTCTACAAACACACCTCAAAAAGAGTTACATCGAATAGATCTGCAAGAAGATCAAGGAGAACATGGTATTGAGATCCAAAGAGAGAGAAGAAGCCATCTAGCTAATAACTATGGACCCGAAGGTCTGTGGTAAACTACTCACAACTCATCGGAGATGCTATGGTGTTGATGTAGAAGCCCTCCATGGTCGGTTCCCCCTCCGGCGGAGCGTCGGCGAAGGCTCCAAGATGGGATCTCACGGATACAGAAGGTTACTATGGTGGAAATAGTTTTTCATGGTCGCCTCTGATGTTTTTGGGGTACGTGGGTATATATAGGAGTAAGAACTATGTCGGTGGGCACCCGAGGGGCCCATGAGATAGGGGCGCGCCCAGCAGGGGGGCACGCCCAGCAGGGGGCGCGCCCTCCACCCTCGTGGCTTCCTTGATTGCTTCTTGACTTGCACTCCAAGTCCTCTGGATTGCGTTTGTTCCAAAAAGATCGCTCCCGAAGGTTTCATTCCGTTTGGACTCCCTTTGATATTGCTTTTCTTCGAAATACTGAAATAGGCAAAAAAGAGAAATACGGGTTGGGCCTCCGGTTAGTAGGTTAGTCCCAAGAAAGATATAAAAGTGTAAAGTAAAGCCCATAAACATCCAAAACAAGTAATTTAATAGCATGGAACAATCAAACGTTGTAGATGTATCAGCCGCGCGCGTGACGAGGGTCGCGGCGGTGAAGACAGAGGCCGCGACAGCAAAGAAGAAGACTGTGGTGGCGAAGAAGAAGACACCCGCCTCTTCTTCATACAAAAACTTCCGGACTCCTTCGCCTCCCCCTAGCCCCGCAGGCGCCGGCATGGACATTGGCTTCTACTTCTCGTCCCTCAGCCCAAGGGGGAAGAGGAAGGCACCAGAGGAGGAGGATGACGACGAGTAAGCGCTCTGTCGCTCGCCGTTTCCACCCTTACGAATCATGCCGCCCTCCTTGATTTGACTCGTTCTCGTAGGGAGACGGAGACACTGGCTCAACGAGCGACGAAGAGGGCCAGAGCCTCGATGGGCAGCCCGCCCCCGATGGGTACTTCAAAGGCACCACTAGTGGTGGAGAGCAGCCCGGACAGCAGCCCGCGGCGTAGCCCTCGGCTCAACCCCTAGCGTAAGTTCACCATCCACCTTTGGCCAACGCTTGCCGGGGCCCGATTCTCTCATCGTTGACCTTGCCGCAGTGTCGGGGGTTGGGTGCGACATATGCCAAGGGATGACTTATCATGGTGGGGGCGAGTAGAACGTCGCCGGTGCCTGGAAACGGGATGAGGTGAAGGCATGCACGCCGGTGAATCTTACCCAGCTTCAGGGCTCTCCGTGGAGATAACACCCCTACTGCTGCTCTGCGGGGTCTCTGCATGATCACTATGGCAAAGTGAGTACAAGGTTGCTCCTTGAGCCATTTCTTGGAGGTAGGAGAAGGCAAGGCTAGCTCCCTCCTTCCTATATGATCTGGCCTAGTGCTAAAGGAGCGATCCCCCTTGCATGGGTGTCCCGGGGGGCTTATATAGGCCCGCCCCTCAGGGATACAATGGTAATCCGGCTGGGTGCGGGTCCCAGCCGTCTGTCTCTCAGGTCGTCGTCTTCTCCGCCGACTGCTGGGGCCCGCCTACTGGTGGGCCCCGCCGACAGGCCTGGTACGGAGCCGACAGGTCCTGTCCACCGCGGACGGGTCACGCCGGCTACGGATTACTGTAGCCATGCCTCTAATGACGCTGGCTTGGTCATGAGGTCATGGCAACAGTGTCGCCGCCTGACGGACGATCAATGTCGCCATTCCCCGTCTTGTCTGGTTAATGGCGTGCGGGGCCCGTGGGAGGGGCTGGCCGACTCCCGGGGGCCGACTCCCAACGGGTCCGTCTTGTGGTGCTCTCACCGTCTTTTGTACCCCCGCTGACGGGTGAGACCCGCCGTCTCTGGGCCGTACAGACAGGCCGTCGTGGGTACAGTGCGCCGCCCACGGGGGCTGAGGTCAGGGCAGGCATGGCAACAGTGCCGCACTGGATGGAGATATCCATCGATACGGCGCACTGTGGCTATGCCAGCCCTTCATAAGCGGGGCAGGGACGGGCCATGCGGTTACCGTACCCCGTCCCGTCCATCGTGGTGAAGGTAGGAGGTGGTCGGAGTCGCGGGCCGACTCCCCATAGCTGGCTTCTTTGGAAGTCGCCAATAGGAGTCGGCTTATCTCGAAGTCGTCCCTGGGGCTCGGCCGCGAGGAGCAGTCGGCGGCCTTGCCGCCGACTCCCAGAAGGCGGCTCCTTATCGTGGGGTCTTGAGGGGCGCAGTTCGCCCCGATGTCTCGAAAGGTTCAGGGGCTTGGGTTAGCCTACCCGTGGCCCAATACTGCGACAGTAGCCCCCGAAGCTGGTGAGGAGCCGAGGATGACATGTTGAGGAGTCTCAACAGTTTCATCCTTCTGGTGGTGGAATCTAGACCCTGCTCACCGTCTTCCTCTAGGCCGACTAGCTGGAGCCGGCTCGCAGAAGGCCGTCTTGCCCCTTAAAGAGTTTGAAGGTCATGGCGGGTTCCAGGCAGCTGCCCGTTGCGGATCTGTCATGTGGCGCCACGCGGCAGGGTCAGTCTGCCCACCCACGCGCGCGATGGGACAGGCCGTCAGGCGGGGCCTGCCACTACCGCGCCTTGGCACGCGAACAAATCTGTTGCGGTCGTGCGGATGGTTGGGATTCCCACGTCGTAACTGCGCGTAGTTACTTCGTGTGGTAAAATGTGGGGGCGTGGGGTCCTGGGCACAGTTAATCCCATGTCCGCCCCATCGGCTTCCCAGCCCACGAGCCTATAAGTAGGCGGGGGGAGGGGGGCGGCAGAGCACGCGCGCCCATTTCCCCTACTCCCTTTGCTTCCTCTTGCTTCTTCTTCCTCTCGCCGCCGCCGCGCCGAACCAAGCCACGCCCGCAACGATGAGCTCTTCCTCCGCCGCTGCACCTCCTGCCGTGCGCTCCGGTGTGTGGGACGGATCTGAGGTGGACGACGACCACATTAAGTTCCTTCGCAAGACGCGTCGCCTCCCCGGTGAGGACCTAGTGCAGGCCTGCGCCGCGCCGGAGAGGGAAGTATTGTCGGCGCCGGAGGAGGGCGAGCGGGTCGTATTCTGCTCGCACCTCATGCGCGGCCTGGGGCTGCCAGCGAGCGGTTTCTTCCGCTCCTTCTTGGAGTTTCACGGGCTCCAGCCGCACCACCTTACCCCGAACACGGTGGTGCTACTGGCTGCCTTCGCCACCTTGTGTGAAGGCTTCCTCGGCGTTCTCCCCACCATCGAGCTATGGGGGGAGTTCTTTCAGTCCAAGCTCGGCACGCACGTCGCCGGCGTGCCGGCCCAGTGTGGTGCCTTCATCGCGATGCGGAGATCAGTGTCCGACAACCCGTTTCCCACCATCCCGCTGATTAAGTCGGTGAAGATGTGGCAATAGTCTTATTTTTATGTGAAGAACATCGCCCCGGACGGCGACTGGGTCAATCTGCCGCCTTACGAAGCCGACACACAGGCTAGGAGGCTCCCCAGCTGGTCCCACCGGGTCAAGAGCTGACTCTCGCTAGCGCCACCGCTGTCGTGCGACTCCGAGTACTGACGCAGTCGGAGGGTTTGCCCGGGGCCGACCTGCTGGCCGCCTTCATGGCGCGCCGAGTCCTCCCGCTCCAAGGCCGACCTCATCTGATCTGTCAGATGAGCGGCCACCGGGACCCGAGTCGGATGTGCTCCAAGGACATGCCCCATGCGGAGGTGGCGGGCACGGTGAATTACATCGCAAACTGCAATCTCGCAGCAGAT
>NC_041387.1:76218699-76280109 GCF_002162155.2 Triticum dicoccoides
CTCTTCTTGTTCCGTCTTCTTTTGCAGCCGAATCTGACTTCTGATCTTTTTGGTTTTTCTCGAGTCAGAACCCCCTCATCCAGCCTTCAGCCGGCACCGCGGGCCCGGCCCGTCAGTTCGTCTCCGACCGAGCGGAGAGCGATGTCGACAACCCTAACTTGGGGGCCACGGCGATGGAGGCCGACGCCGAAGGAGGAGGAGGAGGAAGAGGAGGAGGCTTCAGGCCCTCGGCCACCTTTGCCGACTGGCCTGATGACGACGCCGAGGGGGAAGTGGCCCCGCGCCACCAACCAAGGGCCGGCCAGCCGAGCACGAGTTCCTCCGCCTGCTTGGATGGTCAAGGCGGCACGAAGAGGCGCCGGGCCAGGCCGAGCTTGCTTGGCGGCCGGTCGAAGAAGTTCAAGGGGGCGTCCGCTGCGACCAAGCGGGAGGAGGCGATCGCGAAGGCCAACCGCTTCTGTAAGGAAGTGAAAAGGCCGCCACAGGTCTCCGCGTAAGTGCTTCCGCCTTTTGTCTTGTTTTCTACAGGTGAATCTTGTCCAAATCTTTTACATGCCTTCCTCACTTCAGGGCTCCTCTTACCTTCGAGAGGGTCGCCGCCGCCTCCGTCATGGGGTCGGCAGAGACGTCCGCCACTACTCGGCGGATTGACCCTGCCGCCGACCTTCGGGAGGCGACGGAGCGGAACGCGCGGGAGAAGCACGACGAGGACGAAGCCGCCCGCCTGGAGAAGGCGGAGGCCGAGAAGGCGGTGGCCTCCACCCAGAGGAAGCTGGATGAGGCCGAAGCCGCCGTTACGGCAAGGCGTCGAGCTGAGGAGGCCGCGCACCGCAAATCGGCGTTGCTCGTCATCCCGCTGAACTCCACACTACCGCCCCCGGAGTTCACGGGGCAGACTGGGGAAGCCGGCGGCGAGAACCCCGTCATGGAGAGGGAAAGCAGCGAGGCCTCCATGTCGGACACGGCCATGCCGCCACCGCCGCCTCCGCCGCCGTCTGGGAGTGCGCAAGGTAAACAGCCGGCAGGCCCGCCGGTGCCGCCGACTGAGGACAAGTCCGTGGCGAAGCTGCTGCTTCAAGTCGCCTCGCCAGCGCACCGCCGCCTTGAGAAGGCGACTTTGGCTCCACGCCCCTTGGAGACCGGCGCCGCCAGCTCGGCCATCCCAGACGCCGAGGCGACGAGTGCTGTGCTCGTTGGGTGAATGCGAGGAGGCGGCACAGGCCCGCTGAACCAGGCGCTTCTGAACATTCAGGCGAAGCTGCAAGCCGAGGGCGACGCCATCCAGAACTGCACCAAGGCGCATCTGGCATCGCGAGCAGCCGTCCGGGTATGCTTTCATTTTTGACTTCGTTTTTCCTTGTTCTTCTCTGTGGGGGCGCGCTAGCGCACCCACTGGGTGTAGTCCCCGAGTTTCGGGCCGGCTGCTGAGAAGGCGGCTCGGAACTCCTTCTGGCGAGTTCCAATACTTATTTTTGTCTAAAATTCTTATCACAGGAGTATCACAACCTCCGCGTCACTGCCTTCAACCGCAATGTTGAGAAGCTGGGCAGGCGGACTGCCGACTTGTCGGAGAGCCGGAGTGAGTCCTCCTTCTTCTTCGCGGGGGCGCGCTGGCGCACCCGCGGGCTGTAGTCCCCGAGATTCGGGCCGACTGCTGAGCAGTCGGGCCGGATCTTCCCGGTGACCTTCTTTGTTGACGACTTAACGTCTTTTCCTTTTCATTCTTCAGAGGCCAACGCCACTCTTCAGCAGTAGATGGGCGAAGCCAACACCGCCTTGTGCACCAAGGGGGAGCAACCTGCTGTCTGCGCAGCTGGCGGAGCAAAAGGAGCTGCTCAAGAAGGCGCAGGATGAGGCAGGGAAGAAAGAGACTGCTCTCCTGGCCGAGTTCGAAAGCGAGCGCTCCTCCTGGACCGACAAGGAGGCACTGCTGACCTCCGGCTTCCATGAGATTGAGGACATCGTCGACAGTGAGTTTCTTTACTTTCCTTGAGCCGCTGACTATGGGTCGGGCTGACTCCTGATTTTTTGACTTGCTTTTTTTTGGCAGACTTCTTCCCTGGCCACTCGCAGGCGGCAACTCAGGCCATCGAGGCTGATCGCGAGGCGCGGAGGGAAAATGGCGCGGAGATTGCCGCCAACGCCCCCCGGACCTTCGATGAGCAGCTTCTGAGCATCGAGGCTCGTCTGCGGCCGGCCCATCGGATGATGCGCCGGCTTCAACGTACCGGTGCCCAGGCGATTGCCGCCCTGTGGCCGGACATACCGGTTCTGCGCACTCCCAGTCAGACTGCCGACTGGCTGGAGGTCGCGGCTGGTCGTCTTGAGGCCTGGAAAGGTTCCTCGGCCCGGGCTGGAGCACGCCGGGCCTTGGAATTCATCAAGGCGTGGTATCCAGGGCTGGACCTGGACCGGCTGGCCGCGTTCCGGTCAGAGGCCCAGGCGAAGCTGGTAGCTATGGAAGACGCCCTCGTCGCGCGTGCTGCAGCGATCGCCGACTACGCAGACACCAGCGTCTTCATCCCTGATCGGGCTGAAGACGGCAGGGAGGCGCCGCCGGAGTGGTTCGGGATGAACCCGGATTATGACGAGGACTCGGCGGAGGTGATCAGTTCCAGCGCCAAGCAGGAAGGCGAGGCGGAGGACGGAGGTGAGACAGAGGCGCTAGAAGACGGAGCGAGCGACCAGCCTTAGCTCGACCGTGCCTCCAGCAACGAGCCGTGCCCGACCGAGCCGGCTGCCGCCGGAGACGATCAAGCCGAGACTGTCCAGCCGGCCGCCCCGGCGTCTGACACCGTTGTCTCTTCCGACCCTCCGAACCCGTCTGCCGCTTCCTAGGCTGCCGTCTTGCCTTCATTTTATCTGCTTTAGTAGTCTTTGAAGAACTTGTTAATTCGAACAATTCCACCCGCGGGGTGTATTTTGAACTTCTGCTTGAAGATTCGGCCAAGGGCCTATATTATGTAAATATTTATCCAAATTCTATCTTTCCTTGCTCATTGCTCTTTTTGCTTTTTCCTTTACCGCCTTCCCTTAGTCGCCGCCTTGCCAGTCGGACAGCCGTTCTACGGACCGCCTCTGGATCATGCTTGGCTACTTTGGGAAGGCAAGTACTTGGCCATTTTTTAGAGTCTTTTTAACAAGTTGGATAGAAAGCGGCAAGCCGATTGCTCAAGAGTCGGCTTTGCTAAGAGAGGTTGGAAGCCGGCTTAAGCTATGTTTATGCTTTGAATCCTTAGCCATTTTTCATGTGGGCGCCTATTCTTCCTTACTCCTGTCCACCAAACAGTCGCTCTGCAAGCTGCGGCTTCTGACAGGAGACGGCTTAGGCACCACACACTACTTGTCCGACTGTAGGAAGCATTCCATAGCGCGAGGCGGCGAGTCCCCGGGCCGACTAGTCGAGCCCGGTGCCAAGCGGCATAACAAAGAGTAGTATACTTGAATGCATAATTCTTATCATACAGATAACAAAAAAGGGCAGTCCCCGAGCTCGTCTCGGGGGGCCCGAAGTCTTGGTACTTTAATACAAAGGGTAGCGTGATACATACTGCATCAACTGTAAAATCTTCGGAGAAGATTTGCATTCCATGGGCATTCCGTCTCTTTGCCGGAGTCGTCCCTCTTGCGTGCTCGGGGCTTCTGAGCATCGATCAGGTAGTAGGAGTCGTTGCCCAGCACTTTGCTGATAATGAAGGGGCCTTTCCAAGGAGCCAACAGCTTGTGCTGACCAACTGTTCGCTGGATCAGTCGGAGCACAAGGTCGCCCTCTTGGAAAGATCTCGGCCTGACCTTCCTGTTGTAGTATCGGCGCGGGCTCTGCTGGTAGATGCTGGACCGGCTGAGTGCCAACAGCCGGCCCTCTTCCAGAAGATCGACACCGTCTTGTCGTGCTTCTTCTGCTTCCTCCTCGGTGTACATGGTGACTCGCGGGGAGTCGAACTCTATGTCCGTTGGGATGACAGCTTCAGCACCGTAGACGAGGAAGAAAGGTGTGAAGTCAGTTGACTTGTTTGGAGTCGTGCGCAGACTCCAGAGGACGGCTGGCAACTCATCAAGCCAATAGCCGGCCGAAGCTCCAGTGGTTCGACCGGTCGAGGCTTGATGCCAGACAGGATGAGGCCGTTTGCTCGCTCTACCTGGCCGTTTGACTGCGGATGGGCAACGGATGCTAAGTCCAGTCGGATGCCCTGTGTCACGCAGAAACGGGCCAAGGCACCTTTGGCGAAATTTGTGCCATTGTCGGTGATGATGCTGTGTGGTATGTCGTACCGAGTCGTGATGTCGGCGATGAAAGTCACTGCAGTCGGACCATTCAACTTCTTGATGGGCTTTACTTCTATCCACTTGGTGAACTTGTCCACCGCGACAAGTAAGTGAGTTAGGCCGCCTCGTGCTGTTTTGAATGGTCCCACCATGTCCAGGCCCCAAACCGCAAAGGGCCATGCGATGGGGATAGTCTTGAGTGCGGAAGCCGGCTGATGTGGCTTGGAGCGGAACTTCTGGCACCCTTTGCACTTTTGGACCAATTCTTTGGCCTCTTCTAGGGCAGTTGGCCAGAAGAAACCGTGTCAAAAGGCTTTGGCGACGAGTGCTCTTGAAGCCGCATGGTGGCCGCACTCGCCTTGATGGATGTCTTTGAGAATTGCTTGGCCTTGCTCTGGCTCGACGCAACGCTGGTAGACACCAGTGACGCTGCGCCTGACCAACTCTCTGTTGATTATGGTGTAAGCTGGCGCTCGGCGTTGTACTTGCCGAGCCAAGATTTCATCAGTTGGCAGCTCTTTGCTCACTAGGAACTTGAGGATGGGTTGGGCCCATGAGGGTGCTGCTATTTCTTCAACTGCTAGCACTGCAACTTGGACGAGGGCGACTGGGCTGGGAGGCGGCGGGCTGGAGTCCGCGGCTGCTTGTTCGATTGATGAAGTCCCCGGGCCAACTGGTGCAGTCCCCGGGCCGAGTTCTGGAGTCTTCGGACTGGTCGCCGCAGTCCCCAGGCCGGGTTCTGAAGTCCCCGAGCCGGCTTCGACTGCGGCGTTCTTGGAGCCATTTGTAAGAATTCTCGTGCCGCCTGCTGGGGCTCTTGAGTCGGATCCGACTTCTTCAGGGGGAGCCGGCACAAATATGGAGTCTGATTCTGGTGAAGGCTTGACAGACGGCTTGAGGAGGCGCCGAAGGGCGATGCCAGATGGTATTTCTTGGCGGGTGGAGCCGATTCGTGCCAGGGCATCTGCTTGGTCGTTGTCATTTTTTGGCATGTGAAGGAACTCGCACCCCTCAAAATATTCGCTGAGTTGCTGTACAAGGAAGCGGTAGCTCGCCATGTTTGCATCCTTGGCATCCCAATCGCCAGATGACTGCTGGACCACTAAGTCGGAGTCGTCATAACATAGGATCTGGTGAATGCCAAGCTCTTTGGCAAGCCAGAGCCCGTGAATGAGCGCCTCGTATTCAGCAACGTTATTGGAGGTGGCGAAATGGATCTGCAGTGCATATCTGAGCTTGTCGCCTTTGGGGGAAGTGAGGACAACGCCGGCTCCCAAGCCGGTGCGCATCTTGGAGCCGTCGAAATGCATCCGCCAATGGGTGGAGTCGGGCGCTGGCGGCAGATACTGGGTCTCGGCCCAGTCGACGAGGAAGTCGGCCAGTGCTTGCGACTTGATGGCGGTGCGGGGCTGGTAGTAGATGGTGTAGGGAGCCAACTCAATGGCAAATTTGGCCACTCGGCCAGAAGCATCTCGGCTTCCGATGATCTCGGCTAGTGGGGCTGTGCAAACCACAGTGATTGGATGCTCCTGAAAGTAAGGCTTCAACTTCTTGGCAGCAAAGTGCACGCTGTAGCACATATTCTGGTAGTGGGGGTAGTTCTGCTTGGAGGCCGATAGTACTTCGCTTAGGTAATATACCGGTCTCTGGATAGGTACCGCCTTGCCTTCCTCCTTGCGTTCAACTACAATGACTGTGCTGACTACCCGGCTGGTGGCGGCAATGTATAGGAGCATGGGCTCTTTAGGAGTCGGGGCCGCCAGCACGGGGGGGGGGTAGTCAACATTTTCTTCAACTGGAGAAAAGCTTCATCCGCCTTGGGGTTCCACTCGAAAAAGGTCGTCTTCTTCATGAGCTAGTATAAAGGGAGAGCCTTCTCACCCAGCCGACTGATGAATCGGCTGATGGACGCCAAGCAGCCGGTGAACTTTTGCACATCTAGCAGTCGGCTGGGTATCTCCATCCTCTCGATGGCCTTGATCTTTACAAGGTTGCACTCTATGCCGCATTCAGAGACCAGGAAGCCAAGGAGTTGGCCGGCTGGTACTCCGAAGACGCACTTCTCAGGGTTGAGCTTGATCTGGAATCGGCGCAGGTTCTCAAAGGTTTCCTTGAGGTCTTCCAGCAATGTTCCACGTTTTTCCGTCTTCACCACCACATCGTCCATGTAGACGTGGGCGTTTCTGCCGAGTTGCTTGAGGAGGTACTTCTGCATGCAACGCTGAAAGGTGGCGCCGGCATTCCTCAAGCCGAATGTCATGGTCAGGTAGCAGAAGGCTCCAAATGGCGTGATGAAGGCGGTCTTCAGCCTGTCAGCCGGGTTCGGCTTGATCTGGTGATATCCTGAATATGCATCTAAGAAGCTCAATAGCTCGCATTCGGCTGTGGAGTCTGTCACCTGATCAATTCTCGGCAGAGCGAATGGGTCCTTGGGGCAAGCTTTGTTGAGGCTTGTGTAGTCAATACACATCTGCCACTACTTGTTCTTCTTCAGCACCAGGACCGGGTTTGCTAACCACTCTGGGAAAAATACTTCCATAATGAAGCCGGCTGCCAGGAGCCGAGCTATCTCTTCTCCAACAACTCTTCTATTCTCTTCCGACAGGCGGTGCAAGGGATGCCTGACGGGCTTCACATCAGATCAGACATGTAACTTGTGCTCGGTGAATTTCGTCGGTACACCTGGCATGTCTTTAGGGGACCATGCAAAGATGTCTTGATTCTCACGGAGGAAATCGACGAGCTCGCCTTCCTATTTGCTGTCAAGGTTTGCACCTATGACAGCGTACCTCTCTGGGTGCTCCGGGTCCAAGGGTATCTTCTTCGTTTCTTTGGCCGGCTTGAATGAACCTTCAACTTCCGACTCCTTGGGGTTGGGCGACATATCGGGCTGCTTGCCGGCCATCGCCACAACCCGATCAAGAAGCCGCTTCTCAGCTGCGATTACCAAGGACTCGGCTAGCCGACTGCTTTCGGCTGCGCAAGCGGACGACTTTCTGTAGTCGCCGGCTATGGTCAGAATCCCCTTGGAACTCGGCATCTTCATCTTGAGGTAGGCGTAGTGGGGGACCGCCATGAACTTGGCCAAAGCAGGTCGGCCAAGCAACGCATGGTACGGGCTTTCGAGGTCCACCACTTCAAACCAAACTGGCTCTCGGCGGAAATGATCTTTGTCTCCAAAGAGGACGTCTATCAGGATCTTGCCGATTGGTGAGCAGGAAAGGCCAGGAACAATGCCATGGAACACAGTCTGGCTGCTCTCAAGTTGTCTTTGCTTGATTCCTAACTTCTCCATGGTATCCTTGTACAGGATGTTGATGCTACTGCCTCCGTCTATCAGCACTCGTGAGAAGCGAGCGGCCCGCCTATCTGTGGCAAAGGTGGCACCTAAGACCAGGGCATAGGAGCCCGGACTCAGCATCACCTCTGGGTGATCAGCTCTGATCCAACTGATAGGCTTCTCGGACCAGTGCATGAACTTTGGAGTACTTGACGCTACTGCATTCACCTCTTGCTGCTGCAGCCGCCTGCTGCGTCGATCGTCAACCACACTGGTGAACACCACATAGGCTCTGTTCTCTTCTGGGTACTCGTCTTGTACTGCGCCGACTGGCCTGACAGCTGGCTGCTGGGGTGGCGGTGGAGGCGGCGGCACAGCAGGCGGGGGAGGCAGGAGGCCGTCTACCTTGGCGATTCTGGTGAGCCAGCGGCATTTCTGGGTGGTGTGATTCGACGGCTTCGCGCCGCTGTGGAACTTGCAGGGGCCATCTAGGGTCTGCTCGTAAGAGAAGGCCGGCAACCAGTTGGACTTGCCGCCCTTCTGTCGCTTGGTCGGAGGCTGCTCCTCCGACTGCTGGTCTTCGACTGTCCCAACTTGTCGCCTACTGGAAGCCGGCTGTGGGGCCTTGCGTTTGTGATCGTTCTATTGTTGTCGCCGACTAGCGTCCCCAGCCGGAGTTCTGGGAGCCTGAGGGGCTACTTTTCTGGTCGCACTAACTTGAATCTCCGCCTTCATGGAGGAGTCGGCCGTGGCGTATTTGTCTGCTATGATCAGTAGCTCGTTGAGGGTCTCCGGCTCGTCACAGAGGAGCTTGTGCTTGAGGCGGGTGCCTTCTCTGCACCCGGCAGTGAAGTACTCGATGGCCTGCACCTCGTGCACGCCCTCGCAGGAGTTCCGAAGCTCAGCCCAGCGCGTGAGGTAGTCATGAGTGGACTCGTCGGGGCCTTGCACGCACAAGGAGAGTTGGCGAGGCTTAGGAGGTCGCTTGTACGTGCTCGTGAAGTTGCGGACGAAGGCTTCGGTGAAGTCGACCCAACTGTTGATGCTGCGGGGCTTCAGGCTGTTCAACCATGTCCGGGCAGTGCCCTGGAGCATGAGCGGAACATACTTTACGGCAACACGCTTGTTGCCGTTCGCTATGTTGACGGCCGTGGAGTAGTCAACCAGCCAGTCTTCCGGCTTCACGGAGCTGGTGTACTTGGGCGTGTCTTGGGGGAGCGTGAACCCTTTGGGAAAGGGTTCGTCTCAGATGCGAGGTCCGATACAGGGCGGACCCAACTCGTCTTCTTCTTCCAGCGCCAGGGATCAGTGGAGTCAGTCGATCCGGTGGTGGGCGTCATTTTCTCCGACTCCCTCTCGGCGGCCAAGGCGGTCACCGAGAGTCAGATGCTCAATGGGTGGCGGGGAGACTCGCCTTTCTTTGCAAGGAGGAGGAGGCAGATAGTCGTCCCGCCGTTCCACTGCTTTGGGGCGGCCGTCTTGGTCGTGCTCGATGGTGATGCGAGTCCGACTGTTGCTGACAGCCGGATCCTTGTCTTTCCTTCCGCGGACACCGCCAGTTGGTGTCCGTGACGTCGCGCCTTGATCTCGGCGGGGAGGCAGGTCGTCGTTTTGTCGTTGCGGCGCCTCCGTGTGGCAGCCGGCTTCGTTCTGCGCGGCAGCCGCGTCGAGGAGTTGCTGGACTCGCTCCGTCATCAAGCGGCGCTCTTCACCCTCGAAGTTGTCTAGCTCGCCCGCCGCCGCCTGGGTGGCGCGGATGTTCTCTGTAGTCGTGGTGTACAGAGGGCGATTGGCCCCGAACAGGTTGGCGATGGCCACGCCGCGCTGCCGGACCGCGCCTAGGCGGCTAGGCCCAGTTGGGGCCGGCGAGCCGCCCACAGCGCGATCCATCTCACGCTGGTAGGCTTCCGACAAGCGTCTCATGCTTGCCAGCTTCTTCGCGCCTTCGACGAGCTGAAGGCGGCGCGCCTCCAGCATCTTGGTGTCAGCGTCTCCCGGAATAGGCGCGGTCAGGTCTTGCAGAGCCGCGTCAAGTGGATCATGAGCTCCTTCACCGGAACGCTCGCCATGATCGAGGACGAGAACCACTGTGACGGTGCTTCCGCCGCTCTCCGCGCGAGGGAGCAGCTCGTAGTAGACCACCATGTTGGTGGGGAATGCGTCAAGCAACACGGTGTCGGAGTCGACCAGCATTGGGTCGGTGGAGCCTATGGACTCCAGGTCCACGGCAGGCTCGCCGGCGACGTGGAGTTGGTCAAGGAGGCCCGCGAGGAGGCTCTCGGGGCCGCCCGTGCCTGCGTCGGATGCAGGCTCGTCGGAGAGGCGAACCTCGCCGACAAGTTCAGTGAGGCAGCTGGCTGCGCAGGCGATCTCAGCACCATGCAGCGCGTCGGTGCAGACTCCGTCTGGCGTGCCGGGCTGGCTGCGCTCGCCAGGGAGAAAAAGGGTTCCCGTCCAGAGCAGGTCTCCGGACGATGGTGCACCTCGCCCCATGGTGGGTGCCAAATGTCAGGGGTTGGGTGCGACATATGCCAAGGGATGGCTTATCATGGCGGGGGCGAGTAGAACATCGCCGGTGCCTGGAAACGGGATGAGGCGAAGGCATGCACGCCGATGAATCTTACCCAGCTTCAGGGCTCTCCGTGGATATAACACCCCTACTGCTACTCTGCGTGGTCTCCGCATGATCACTATGGCAAAGTGAGTACAAGGTTGCTCCTTGAGCTGTTTCCTGGAGGTAGGAGAAGGCAAGGCTAGCTCCCTCCTTCCTATATGATCTGGTCTAGTGCTAAAGGAGCGATCCCCCTTGCATGGGTGCCCCGGGGGGCTTATATGGGCCCGCCCCTTAGGGATACAATGGTAATCCGGCTGGGTGCGGGTCCCAACCGTCTGTCTCTCAAGCCGCCGTCTTCTCCGCCGACTGCTGGGGCCCGCCGACTGGTGGGCCCCGCCGACAGGCCTGGTACGGAGCCGACAGGTCCTGTTCGCCACAGGCGGGTCACGCCGGCACGGATTACTATAGCCATGCCTCTAATGACGCTGGCTTGGTCATGAGGTCATGGCAACAGTGTCGCCGCCTGACGGACGATCACTGTCGCCATTCCCCGTCTTGTCTGGTTAATAGCGTGCGGGGCCCGTGGGAGGGGCTGGCTGACTCCCAAGGGCCGACTCCCAACGGATCCGTCTTGTGGTGCTCTTGCCGTCTTCTGTACCCCCGCTGACAGGTGGGACCCGCCATCTCTGGGCCGTATAGGCAGGCCGTCGTGGGTACAGTGCACCGCCCACGGGGGCTGAGGTCAGGGCAGGCATGGCAACAGTGTCACGCCGGATGGAGATCTCCATCGATACGGGGCACTGTGGCCATGCCAGCCCTTCGTAACCGGGGCAGGGACGGGCCATGCGGTGACCGTACCCCGTCCCGTCCATCGTGGCGAAGGTAGGAGGTGGTCAGAGTCGCGGGCCGACTCCCCATAGCCGGCTTCTCTGGAAGTCGCCAATAGGAGTCGGCTTATCTCGAAGTCATCCCTAGGGCTCGGCCGCGAGGAGCAGTCGGCGGCCTTGCCGCCGACTCCCAGAAGGCGGCTCCTTATTGTGGGGTCTTGAGGGGCGTAGTCCGCCCCGATGTCTCGAAAGGTTCAGGGGCTCAGGTTAGCCTACCCGTGGCCCAATACTCCGACACGCAGTTTGCAAGAGAAGAATGGCAGCAGGAGGAGCCACCAAGGGCCTCCTTCACCACGCCGGCCCCATCGACTACACCGCCCCGAGGGGCATCCCCGGCAAGGATGCCAGATACCGAGCCCATGCGCATGGAGGAGGAGGAGGTAGACTTGGGCGCTGGCGGCTCCATCCCGGCAACAGACGTTGGTGGGGGGGCACATTTTCCCAACCTGGCACGGGTGAGTCATTTGTTCCCCTTGCTTTTCTTTCTTTTGTCCTGAACCTTGGCTTTGGCTCTATCTTATCTCCTCCTTTGGCATCCAGGTCCCCCCGGGCGGACCAGGGGGACACTGACACCATCATTGAGGAGGCTGCCGCGGACACCGTGGCCGAGGCTGAGAAGGTCACCACCGAGGAGGCCATCGAAGCCGCGGCTGAGGATGCCGCCAAGGGGTTTTCCGGGGAGAACGGCGAGGGCGCCGCCGATGAGGCCGGCAAGGGCGCAGCTGAGGAGGAGGCCGGCAAGGGCGCTGGCGAGGAGGAGGCCGGCAAGGCCTCTACCGAGGATGTGGTGGTTGACGACCAACCCTCCTCGTCCGCTGCCTCCGGCTCAGGCAAGTACCTGAAGGTGAGTGATGATGTGTTCGTTCACCTCCCAGGGTCGGCAAGCACCATGGCACCAGCCGAGGGGGAGGTATTCGACGACGAAGTGCTCGCCGCCGCCGGGCTTGAGGTCGTCGACGAGCCAAGCACTGGTGGCGGCACCCAAGAGGAGCGGCTCCTCCAGGCCATGAGTGCCAACTTTAACAAGCTCCAGGCGCTCCACCGCGCCCGTCTGGACAAGCCAAAGTCCAAGGAGGCAGTGGTGCACAAGGTGGACGCAGACCTTGCGGAGCGCGTCGCCGAAGCCCAGGCTTGGTTGCGCAGCGCGACCTGGAACTCCTCCTGAAGCAGGCCGACTTTGAGAAGGCCTGGGAGGAAGCGAGGGAGGAGGCCTCCAAGGCTGAGGCCATCTGGTCTTAGCGCGAGGCCAAGCTGAACTCCCAGGAGGAGGATCTTGTCACCCGCGAGATGAGGCTTGCTGCTACGCTCCGCGGCAAGGACGAAGAGGTTGAAAAGCTTGTCGTGGCACGGGCCCAAGAGCTAGAGCACAAGCACAAGGAGGCGCTCGATGCCCAAGCCCTGGCCCCCGCCAACAAGGTGAAGGATCTGGAGGTGGAGCGGGAAGGCCTGGCGAAGCGAATCCTAGAGCTGTGCTCGGAGAAGAACACGC
The DNA here is from genome assembly GCF_002162155.2 of Triticum dicoccoides. Classification (NCBI taxonomy): domain Eukaryota; kingdom Viridiplantae; phylum Streptophyta; class Magnoliopsida; order Poales; family Poaceae; genus Triticum; species Triticum dicoccoides. The sequence continues at coordinate 76,231,176 of NC_041387.1, forward strand.
TCAACGAGGCTCTGACCGAAGTGCATTCCGCGGTCCTCGACAAGGCTGGGCTGCTCTCCACAGCCAACGACACCATCAAGGACCTGAATCTCAAGCTGGTGAGCCTTGAGGGGGTGCTTTCGGAGGCCCAGACCCGGGAAGGAGCCCTGACCAAGAGCCTGGCGAAGGAGAAGCAGCTATGGAAGAACGACACCACCAACCACGCAAATTCCATGAAGGGTGACAAAATCTGGACCGACCGCCTCGCCGATGTTACCAACAGGGTCACCAAGCAGTTGGCCGACATGAAGATGCCGGAAGTGAGGTATGCCCCGGATCCGGGCACGGGCCCCCACACCAAGTTGACCTTGTTCTTTGAGGGCGTTCTTGGTGCCCTGGAACGGCTCGAATCCAACCGGGCGAGCTCCTTGGCCAACGAGTCCCGGATGATTTGCCAGTGTGCCATGACCAAGGTTCCCAACAAGTTGGCATTCTGGAAACCCGACCTTGACTTCGACGCCGCGCTAGACAGCTTGCCGGGTGATGCAGACCTCTCGGGGGTCAAGGAGCGCATCGAGCCCATCATCAGCCGCGTCGGTGGAATCCAGAGGTTGGAAGGCCAGCACCGGGACTAGGCGCCCCATTTCCTGTTGCCGCTACAGGTTCATGACCAATTCAATTCACATCTTTAGTTAGAACCACAGCAAAAATTGGTGTAATATAACTCTGCAGTACTTTTAATATGATGCATACTATTTCCCTATTTGATCTTTCTCTCTGCGTCCACCCTACGCTTACTGGGTAGGCTTGCCGGCGCGTAAAATCAAACCGATATGCTTCAAAGGACGAATCCTTTAGCGGCTGGCAGGGCGTGCTTGCTGCTGCGCGAACCACCTTGCCATTCTCAGCGTGGCCACTCGAACTGCCGAGCGGACTCGAGGCAGAGCGAGAGCGTTGCCGATAGTGGAAGGCCACCCTGCCGCTTTCCACGCAGCGGCTCGATCTGTTGAGCATACTCGAAACAGACCAAGAGCGTTGTTAATAACGGAAAGGCCCCACTGCGTGCAGGTTTCCCATACAGAGGAAAGATCTTCGAGGAAGATAACCTTATATAAGAAGGAATTATTTGAAGTTTTCGCATGACTTAGCTTTTTTTTGTCGTCGCGCGAACGCTCACCGCATCCGCCGACGGGGCTGCTCGCCTGGTCGCATTCTTCCTCGGAAGTCATGGCGATGAAGAGCTGTGCCCCTGGCTGCAAAACTAGATGCTCACTACTGCGCCCCCTACCTAGCGCGCCAAAGATGTCGGTTGGAAACGACACCTACGGGATCACAAGGATCCCTACTACGGTTGCGGGGTGCTGGGTGGTGAGGAGCGCAGGATCAATAGTCAGTACGAGCACACGGATCGTTTACCCAGGTTCGAGTCGTAGAGATGCGTAACACCCTAGTCCTGCTTTGATGTGTGTATTTGTGTTCTTGAGGTTCTTGAACTAGCTACAATAGGCGTAACTTGTCCAAAAGTCTGAATCCTTCTCGTGGATGCCTCGGGTCTCCTTTTATAGGCAAGGGGATCGCCACAGTGGCACACAGGAGGTGGCATCGGGGCACTGTGATTAAGCCTATCCCTTGCCATTATGAGACAAGGTGCATTTAATGCGCCCTTGACGTGTCCCCTCCACTTTACCGCCGCTTTGCCCCGCCTCGACACGCTCCTGGGCCAGCGAGGCGGTCAGCGCCATGTAAGCTGGCTGGCTGCTGAGGTGGCGCGGTGTCGGGGCCTTCACAAAGATTTGCATGCCACCACATAGGCATGCGCTGAGTTGGCTGAGAAGCCTTGTGCCAACACCTGCCCAGCTGGTGGGCTGGTAGCTGCATGGGAGCGGTGGCAGAAGCTTGGCGGGTGCGGGCCTGGCTGTGGCCTCACGGACGTCCTCGGCAAGGTCCTTGCCGGGGCCCCGACAAGGGTCTTGCCGCGGCGTTGCGGTGGTTCTCGGCAAGGGTCTTGCTGAGGGTCTTGTGGGTTCCCTCGGCGAGGATCTCGCCGAGGTTCATCGTCTTCTACTCTTCTGATTCAAAGTGTTCTTTGTCTTCACAAAGATCCGCATGCCACCATGGGGCACCTCCCAAGCCCATGTCCCAACGTGGTTGGCGACGCTGGAGGAAGTAGAGCTCAAGGGTGGCGCGCCCTGCTGGCGTCAGGTAGGCTGCCCCAACAAGGGTCTTGCCGGGGCCGTGGGGGCTGCCCTGGCCAGGGTCTTGTCGGGGGGAACCACCTCGCCTTCTTGCTCTTTATGCTTCTGTCTTGGCGTTGCTTTGATTCTGTGTTGTGGCTCTGATTTCCTGTCCCTGCCCTGCTCAAGTGTGGTCGTGGGCGCGGCTCTGACTGCCCGTGCACAAATAAGGGGTACAAAAGGGCGCCTCTATTTTAGTACACCGACAATGAGTTATGTGATTTGATGAACCGAAGTTTGTTCGGAGTCCTGGATGAGATCACGGACATGACGAGGAGTCTCGAAATGGTCTAGTGGTAAAGATCGATATATTTCAAGGTTATATTCGGACACCGAAATGGTTCCGATGTGTTTCGGATATTTTTCGGAGTATCGGGAGGTTACCGGAACCCCCCGGGAGAGTAATGTGCCTTAATGGGCTTTAGGGAAAAGGAGAGAAGGGCCTCAAGGGGTGGCCACACGCCCCCCATGAGCTAGTCTGAATTGGACTAGGAGGGGGTGATGTCTACTACGCGTCCTTCTTCTTGTAGACGTTGTTGGGCCTCCAAGTGCTGAGGTTTGTAGGACAGTAGCAAATTTCCCTCAAGTTGATGACCTAAGGTTTATCAATCCGTGGGAGGCGTAGGATGAAGATGGTCTCTCTCAAACAACCCTACAACCAAATAACAAACAGTCTCTTGTGTCCCCAACACACCCAATACAATGGTAAATTGTATAGGTGCACTAGTTCGGCGAAGAGATGGTGATACAAGTGCAATATGGATGGTATATATAGGTTTTTGTAACCTGAAAATATAAAAACAACAAGGTAACTAATGATAAAAGTGAGCGTAAACAGTATTGCAATGCTAGGAAACAAGGCCTAGGGTTCATCCTTTCACTAGTGCAAGTTCTCTCAAAAATAATAACATAATTTGATCATATAACTATCCCTCAACATGCAACAAAGAGTCACTCTAAAGTCACTAATAGAGGATAACAAACGAAGAGATTATGGTAGGGTACGAAACCACCTCAAAGTTATTCTTTCTGATCGATCTATTCAAGAGTTCGTACTAGAATAACACCTTAAGACACAAACCAACCATAACCCTAATGTCCTAGATACTCCAATGTCACCTCAAGTATCCGCGGGTATGATTATATGATTGTTGGGGAACGTAGTAATTTCAAAAAAATTCCTACGCACATGCAAGATCATGGTGATGCATAGCAACGAGAAGGGAGAGTGTTGTCCATGTACCCTTGTAGACCGAAAGCGGAAGCGTTAGAACAACGCGGTTGATGTAGTCGTGAGTCTTCACGGCTCGACCGATCAAGCACCGAAACTACGGCACCTCCGAGTTCTAGCACACGTTCAGCTCGATGACGATTTCCGGACTTCGATCCAGCAGAATGTGGGGGAAGAGTTCCGTCGGCATGACAGCATGGTGACGATCTTGATGTTCTACCGTCGCAGGGCTTCACCTAAGCACCGCTACGATATTATCGAGGTGGACTATGGTGGAGGGGGGCACCGCACATGGCTAAGAGATCCAAGGGATCAATTGTTGTTGTTGTTGTGCCTAGAGGTGCCCCCTTCCCCCGTATATAAAGGAGAAAGGGGGGAGGGGGCGGCCGGCCTAGGAGAGGGCGCGCCAAGGGGAGTCCTACTCCCACCGGGAGTAGGACTCCCTCCTTCCTTTGTTGGAGTAGGAGAAGGGGAAAGAGGGGGAGAGGAAGAAGGTAAAGGGGGTTGCGCCCCTTGTCTAATTCGGACCAGAGGGGGGGTGCAGGCCTCCTTCCTTTTGGCCTCTCTCCTCTATTTCCGTATGGCCCAATAAGGCCCATATACTCCCCGGCGAATTCTCGTAACTCTCCGGTACTCCGAAATATACCCGAATCACTCAGAACCTTTCCGAACTCCGAATATAGTCATCCAATATATCGATCTTTACGTCTTGACCACTTCGAGACTCCTCGTCATGTCCCCGATCTCATCCGGGACTCCGAACTCCTTCGGTGCATCAAAACTCATAAACTGTAATATAACTGTCATCGAAACCTTAAGCGTGCGGACCCTACGGGTTCGAGAACTATGTAGACATGACCGAGACACGTTTCCGGTCAATAACCAATAGCGGAACCTGGATGCTTATATTGGCTCCTACATATTCTATGAAGATCTTTATGGGTTAAACCGCATAACAACATACGTTGTTCCCTTTGTCATCGGTATGTTACTTGCCCGAGATTCGATTGTCGGTATCCGATACCTAGTTCAATATCGTTACCGGCAAGTCTCTTTACTCGTTACGTAATGCATCATTCCGTAACTAACTCATTAGCTACATTGCTTGCAAGGCTTATAGTGATGTGCATTATCGAGAGGGCCCAGAGATACCTCTCCGACAATCGGAGTGACAAATCCTAATCTCGAAATACGCCAACTCAACAAGTACCTTCGGAGACACCTGTAGAGCTCCTTTACAATCACCCAGTTACTTGTGACGTTTGGTAGCACACAAAGTGTTCCTCCGGTAAATGGGAGTTGCATAATCTCATAGTCATAGGAACATGTATAAGTCATGAAGAAAGCAATAGCAACATACTAAACGATCAAGTGCTAAGGCTAACGGAATGGGTCAAGTCAATCACATCATTCTCCTAATGATGTGATCCCGTTAATCAAATGACAACTCTTTTGTCCATGGCTAGGAAACTTAACCATCTTTGATTCACGAGCTAGTCAAGTAGAGGCATACTAGTGACACTATGTTTGTCTATGTATTCACACATGTATTATGTTTCTGATTAATACAATTGTAGCATGAAAAATAAACATTTATCATGAAATAAGGAAATAAATAATAACTTTATTATTGCCTCTAGGGCATATTTCCTTCAGTCTCCCACTTGCACTAGAGTCAATAATCTAGTTCACATCGCCATGTGATTTAACACCAATATTCACATCTGTATGTGATTAATACCCATAGTTCACATCGTCATGTGATCAACACCCAAAGGGTTTACTAGAGTCAATAATCTAGTTCACATTGCTATGTGATTAACACCCAAAGAGTACTAAGGTATGATCATGTTTTGCTTGTGAGAGAAGTTTAGTCAACGGGTCTGTCACATTCAGAGCCGTATGTATTTTGCAAATATTCTATGTCTACAATGCTCTAAACGGAGCTACTCTAGCTAATTGCTCCCACTTTCAATATGTATCCAGATTAAGACTTAAAGTCATCTGGACCAGTGCCACAACTTGCATCAACGTAACCCTTTACGACGAACCTTTTGTCACCTCCATAATCCAGAAATATATCCTTATTCCACTAAGGATAATTTTGACGAATGTCCAGTGATCTACTCCTAGATCACTATTGTACTCCCTTGCCAAACCAGGGCAGAGTATACAATAGGCCTGGTCCATAGCATAACATACTTTTATAGAACCTATGACTGAGGCATAGGGAATGACTTTTCATTCTCTTTCTATTTTCTGCCGTGGTCGGGATTTGAGTCTTACTCAATTTCACACCTTGCAACACAAGCAAGAACTCCTTCTTTGACTGTTCCATTTTGAACTACTTCAAAATTTTATCAAGGTATGTACTCATTGAAAAAACTTATAAAGCATCTTGATCTATCTATATAGATCTTGATGCTCAATGTGTAAGCAGCTTCACCGAGGTCTTTCTTTGAAAAACTCCTTTCAAACACTCCTTTATGCTTTCCAGAAAATTCTACATCATTTCCATTTAATAATATGTCATTCACATATACTTATCAGAAAGGCTGTAGTGCTCCCACTCACTTTCTTGTAAATACAGGCCTTTCCAAAAGTCTGTATAAAACCATATGCTTTGATCAACTCATCAAAGCGTATATTCCAACTCCGAGATGCTTGCACCAGTCCATTGATTGATCGCTGGAGCTTGCACATTTTGTTAGCACCTTTATGATTAACAAAACCTTCTGGTTGCATCATATACAACTCTTCTTTAAAAAATCCATTAAGTAATGTAGTTTTGACATCCATTTGCCAGATTTCATAAAATGTGGCAATTGCTAACATGATTCACACAAACTTAAGCATCGATACGAGTGACAAAATCTCATCATATTCAACACCTTGAATTTGTTGAAAACCTTTCGCAACAAGTCGAGCTTAGTAGATAGTAACACTACTATCAGTGTCCGTCTTCCTCTTGAAGATCCATTTATTTAACATGGCTTGCTGATCATCGAGCAAGTCAATCAAAGTCCATACTTTGTTCTCATACATGGATCATATCTCAGATTTTATGGCCTCAAGCCATTTCGCAGAATCTGGGCTCATCATCGCTTCCTCATAGTTCGTAGGTTCATCATGGTCTAGTAACATGACTTCCAGAACATGATTACCGCACCACTCTGGTGCGGATCTTACTCTGGAAGACCTACGAGGTTTGGTAGCAACTTGATCTGAAGTTTCATGATCATCATCATTAACTTCCTCATTAATTGGTGTAGGAATCACTGGAATTGATTTCTGTGATGAACTACTTTCCAACAAGGGAGTAGGTACAGATACCTCATCAAGTTCTACTTTCCTCCCACTCACTTCTTTCGAGAGAAACTTCTTCTCTAGAAAGGATCCATCTTAGCAACGAATAACTTGCCTTTGGATCTGTGATAGAAGGTGTACCCAATAGTTACCTTTGGGTATTCTATGAAGACGCACTTCTCCAATTTGGGTTCGATCTTATCAGGTTGAAACTTTTTCACATAAGCATCGCAGCCCCAAAATTTAAGAAACGACAATTTTTGGTTTCTTGCGAAACCACAGTTCATAAGGCATCGTTTCGACGGATTTTGATGGTGCCCTATTTAAAGTGAATGCAGCTGTCTCTAATGCATAACCCCAAAACGATAGTGGTAAATCGGTAAGAGACATCATAGATTGCACTATATCCAATAAAGTACTGTTATGACGTTCGGACACACCATTAAGCTGTGGTGTTCCAGGTGGCATGAGTTTGTGAAACTATTCCACATTGTTTTAATTGAAGACCAAACTCGCAACTCAAATATTTGTCTCCGCGATCAAATTGCAGAAACTTTATTTTCTTGTTACGATGATTCTCCACTTCACTCTGAATTTTTTTGAACTTTTCAAATGTTTCAGACTTGTGCTTCATTAAGTAGATATACTCATATCTGCTCAATTCATCTTGTGAAGGTCAGAAAATAACGATACCCGCCATGAGCATCAACACTCATTGGACCGCATACATCGGTATGTATTATTTCTAATAAGTCACTAGCTCGTTCCATTGTTCCGGAGAACGGAGTTTTAGTCATCTTGCCCAAAAGGCACGGTTCGCAAGCATCAAATGATTCATAACCAAGAGATTCCAAAAATCCATCTTTATGGAGTTTCTTCATGCGCTTTACACCGATATGACCCAAATGGCAGTGCCACAAATAAGTTGCACTATCATGATCAACTTTGTATCTTTTGGCATCAATATTATGAATATGTGTATCACTACGATCGAGATCCAACAAACTATTTTTCATTGGGTGTATGACCATCAAAGGTTTTATTCATTTAAATAGAACAACAATTATTTTCTGATTTTAAATGAATAATTGTATTGCAATAAACATGATCAAATCATATTCATGCTCAACGCAAACGCCAAATAACATTTATTTAGGTTCAACACTAATCCCGAAAGTATAGGGAGTGTGCGATGATGATCATATCAATCTTGGAACCACTTCCAACACACATCGTCACTTCACCCTCAACTAGTTTATGTTTATTCTATAACTCCTGTTTTGAGTTACTAATCTTAGCAACCGAACAAGTATCAAATACTCAGGGGTTACTATAAACACTAGTAAGGTACACATCAATAACCTGTATATAAAATATACCCTTGTTCAGTTTGACATCCTTCTTATCCACCAAATATTCAGGGAATTTCCGCTTCTAGTGACCATTTCCTTTGCAGTATAATCACTCAGTTTCAGGCTTTGGTCCAGCTTTGGGCTTCATCGCGGGAGTGACAACTTGCTTGCCATTCTACTTGAAGTTCCCTTTCTTTTCCTTTGCCCTTTTCTTGAAACTAGTGGTCTTGTCAATCATCAACACTTGATGCTCTTTTCTTGATTTCTACCTTCGTCGATTTCAGCATCACAAAGAGCTCGGTAATCGTTTTCGTCATCCTTGCATTATAGTTCATCACGAAGTTCCAGTAACTTGGTAATGGTGACTAGAGAACTCTGCCAATCACTGTCTTATCTGGAAGATTAACTCCCACTTGATTCAAGAGATTGTAGTACTCAGACAATCTAAGCACTTGCTCACTAGTTGAGCGATTCTCCTCCATCTTTTAGGCGAAGTATTTGTCAGAGGTCTCATACCTCTTGACGCGGGCATGAGTCTGAAATATCAATTTCATCTCATGGAACATCTCATATGTTCTGTGACGTTTCAAAAACGTTTTTTGTAGTCCCGGTTCTAAGCCATAAAGCATGGTGCACAAAACTATCAAGTAGTCATCATATTGAGCTAGACAAACGTTCATCACGTCTGCATCTGCTCCTGCAATAGGTCTGTCACCTAGTGGTGCATTAAGGACATAATTCTTCTGTGCAGCAATGAGGACAAACCTCAGATCACGGATCCAATCCGCATCATTGCTACTAACATCTTTCAACACAATTTTTCTCTAGGAACATATCAAAAATAAACATATGAAAGCAACAACACAAGCTATTGATCTACAACATAATTTGCAAAATACTACCAGGACTACGTTCATGATAAATTTAAGTTCAATTAATCATATTACTTAAGAACTCCCACTTAGACAGACATCTCTCTAGTCATCTAAGTGATCACGTGATCCAAATCAACTAAACCATGTCCGATCATCATGTGAGATGGAGTAGTTTTCAATGGTGAACATCACTATGTTGATCATATCTACTATATGATTCACGCTCGACCTTTCGGTCTCCGTGTTCTGAGGCCATATCTGTATATGCTAGGCTCGTCAAGTTTAACCTGAGTATTCCGCGTGTGCAACTGTTTTGCACCCGTTGTATTTGAACGTAGAGCCTATCACGCCCGATCATCACGTGGTGTCTCAGCACGAAGAACTTTCACAACGGTGCATACTCAGGGAGAACACTTCTTGATAATTAGTGAGAGATCATCTTAAAATGCTATCGTCAATCAAAGCAAGATAAGATGCATAAAGGATAAACATCACATGCAATCATTATAAGTGATATGATATGGCCATCATCATCTTGTGCTTGTGATCTCCATCTACGAAGCACCGTCGTGATCACCATCGTCACCGGCGCGACACCTTGATCTCCATCGTAGCATCGTTGTCGTCTCGCCAATCTTATGCTTCTACGACTATCGCTATCGCTTAGTGATAAAGTAAAGCATTACCGGGCGATTGCATTGCATACAATAAAGCGACAACCATATGGCTCCTGCCAGTTGCCGATAACTTCGGTTACAAAACATGATCATCTCATACAATAAAATATAGCATCACGTCTTGACCATATCACATCACAACATGCCCTACAAAAACAAGTTAGACGTCCTCTACTTTGTTGTTGCAAATTTTACGTGGCTGCTACGGGCTGAGCAAGAACCGTTCTTACCTACGCATCAAAACCACAACGATAGTTCGTCAAGTTAGTGTTGTTTTAACCTTCGCAAGGACCGGGCGTAGCCACACTCGGTTCAACTAAAGTTGGAGAAACAGACACCCGCCAGCCACCTATGTGCAAAGCACGTCGGTAGAACTAGTCTCGCGTAAGCGTACGCGTAATGTCGGTCCGGGCCGCTTCATCCAACAATACCGTCGAACCAAAGTATGACATGCTGGTAAGCATTATGACTTGTATCGCCCACAACTCACTTGTGTTCTACTCGTGCATATAACATCTACGCATAAAACCAGGCTTGGATGCCACTGTTGGGGAACATAGTAATTTCAAAAAAATTCCTACGCACACGCAAGATCATGGTGATGCATAGCAACGAGAAGGGAGAGTGTTGTCCACGTACCCTCGTAGACCGAAAGCGGAAGCGTTAGAACAACGCGGTTGATGTAGTCGTACGTCTTCACAGCCCGACCGATCAAGCACCGAAACTACGGCACCTCCGAGTTCTAGCACACGTTCAGCTCGATGACGATCCCCGGACTCCGATCCAGCAGAATGTCGGGGAAGAATTCCGTCAGCACGACGGCGTGGTGACGATCTTGATGTTCTACCGTCGCAGGGTTTCGCCTAAGCACCGCTACGACATTATCGAGGTGAACTGTGGTGGAGGGGGGCACCGCACACGGCTAAGAGATCCAAGGGATCAATTGTTGTTGTTGTTGTTGTGCCTAGAGGTGCCCTCTGCCCCCGTATATAAAGGAGCAAGGGGGGAGGGGGCGGCCGGCCTAGGAGGGGGCGCGCCAAGGGGAGTCCTACTCCCACCGGGAGTAGGACTTCCTCCTTCCTTTCTTGGAGTAGGAGAAGGGGAAAGAGGGGGAGAGGAAGAAGGGAAAGGGGGCTGCGCCCCTTGTCCAATTTGGACCAGAGGGGGGGCGCAGGCCTCCTTCCTTTTGGCCTCTCTCCTTTATTCCCGTATGGCCAAATAAGGCCCATATACTCCCCGGCGAATTCCCGTAACTCTCTGGTACTCCGAAATATACCCGAGTCACTCGGAACCTTTCCGAACTCCGAATATAGTCGTCCAATATATCGATCTTTACGTCTCGACCATTTCGAGACTCCTCGTCGAGTCCCCGATCTCATCCGGGACTCCGAACTCCTTCGGTACATGAAAACTCATAAACTCATAAAATAACTGTCATCAAAACCTTAAGCGTGCGGACCCTACGCGTTCGAGAACTATGTAGACATGACTGAGACACGTTTCCGGTCAATAACCAATAGCGGAACCTGGATGCTCATATTGGCTCCTACATATTCTACGAAGATCTTTATCGGTCAAACCGCATAACAACATATGTTGTTCCCTTTGTCATCGATATGTTACTTGCCCGAGATTCGATCATCGGTATCCAATACCTAGTTCAATCTCGTTACCGGTAAGTCTCTTGACTCGTTACGTAATGCATCATTCCATAACTAACTCATTAGCTACATTGCTTGCAAGGCTTATAGTGATGTGCATTACCGAGAGGGCCCAGAGATACTTCTCCGACAATCGGAGTGACAAATCCTAATCTTGAAATACGCCAACTCAACAAGTACCTTTGGAGACACCTGTAGAGCTCCTTTATAATCACCCAGTTACGTTGTGACGTTTGGTAGCACACAAAGTGTTCCTCCAGTAAACGGGAGTTGCATAATCTCATAGTCATAGGAACATGTATAAGTCATGAAGAAAGCAATAGCAACATACTAAACGATCAAGTGCTAAGGCTAATGGAATGGGTCAAGTCAATCACATCATTCCCCTAATGATGTGATCCCATTAATCAAATGACAACTCTTTTGTCCATGGCTAGGAAACTTAACCATCTTTGATTCACGAGCTAGTCAAGTAGAGGCATACTAGTGACACTATGTTTGTCTATGTATTCACACATGTATTATGTTTCCGGTTAATACAATTCTAGCATGAATAATAAACATTTATCATGAAATAAGGAAATAAATAATAACTTTATTATTGCCTCTAGGGCATATTTCCTTCAATGATATGCATCACACAATCTCAGATTCGTCTATTCAACCAACACAAAGCACTTCAAAGAGTGCCCCAAAGTTTCTACCGGAGAGTCAAGACGAAAACGTGTGCCAACCCCTATGCATAAGTTCACAATGTTATGGAACCCGCAAGTTGATCACCAAAACATACATCAAGTAAATCATGTGTTATCCCATTGTCACCACAGATAAGCACATGCAAGACATACATAAAGTGTTCTCAAATCCTTAAAGACTCAATCTGATAAGATAACTTCAAAGGGAAAACTCAATCCATTACAAGAGAGTAGAGGGGGAGAAACGTCATAAGATCCAACTATAATAGCAAAGCTCGCGATACATCAAGATCGTACCGCCTCAAGAACACGAGAGATAGAGAGAGATCAAGCACATAGATACTGGTACATACCCTCAGCCATGAGGGTGAACTACTCCCTCCTTATCATGGAGAGCGCTGGGATGATGAAGATGGCCACCGGAGAGGGATTCCCCCTCCCGCAGGGTGCCGAAACGGGTCTAGATTGGTTTTCAGTGGCTACAGAGGCTTGCGGCGGTGAAACTCTCGATCTAGGTTATGTTCTGGGGGTTTCTGTATATATAAGAGGTTTTGGCGTTAAGAACAAGTCAGGGGGTCTTCGGGCTGTCCACGGGGTAGGGGGTGCACCCAGGGGGTGGGCGCGCCTCCCACCCTCGTGGGTAGCCCGGGACTCTTCTGGCCCAACTCTTTTACTCCATGGCCTTCTTCTGGTCCAAAAATAAGCTCCATCAAGTTTCAGGTCAATTGGACTCCATTTGGTTTTCCTTTTCTGTGATACTCAAAAACAAGGAAAAAATAGAAACTGGCACTAGGCTCTAGGTTAATAGGTTAGTCCCAAAAATCATATAAAATAGCATATAAAACATCCTAGAAGGATAATATAATAGCATGAATACTTCATAAATTATAGATACGTTGGAGACGTATCAGGGGGCGGCGCCCCGCTCCTTCCTTCTCCCCTCTTCCTCCTTCCCTCCTTCTCCTAGTTGGAATAGGAAAGGGTGGGGCGAATCCTACTTGGACCGGGAGGCCAAGTAAGACTGCCCCCTTTTGGCGCGCCCCCTCTAGGGTCGGCCTCCTCTTCCCCCCTCCTTTATATACGTGGGAGGGGGGCACCCCAAAGACACACAAGTTTCTCTTAGCCGCGTGCGGTGCCCCCTCCACAGTTACACACCTCGGTCATATCGTCGTAGTGCTTAGGCGAAGCCCTGCACCAGTAACTTCATCATCACCGTCGCCATGCCATCGTGCTGACGGAACTCTCCCTCGTCCTCAACTAGATCAAGAGCTCGAGGTACGTCATCATGCTGAACGTGTGCAGAACACGGAGGTGCCGTACGTTCGGTACTTGGATCGATTGGATCATGAAGACGTTCGACTACATCAACCGTGTTACTAAACGCTTCTGCTTTCGGTCTATGAGGGTACATGGACACACTGTCCCCGCTCATTACTATGCTTCTCCTAGATAGATCTTGCATGATCGTAGATTTTTTTTTGAATTACTGCGTTCCCCAACAGATCGCCCCGAGCAATTTGACGGGTTCGGTGACCGCCCCCAAGGGTTGCCATTTGTACGAGTTCGGTGACCACCCTCAAGGGTCCCTTAGTGGAATCACGACATCTTGCATTATGCAAGGGCATGAGGAGATTACGGTGGCCCTAGTGGCTTCTTGGGGAACATTGTGCCTCCACACCGCTCCAAACAGATATTAGCATCCGCAAGGGTGTGAATTTCGGGATACATCATCGTCTCTGCATGCCTCAGTTATCTCTTACCCGAGCCCTTTACTTATGCACTTTACTTTGTGATAGCCATATTGTTTCTTTTCATATATCTTGCTATCACCTAGTGGTTTATCTTGCTTAGCATAAGTTGTTGGTGCACATAGGTGAGCCTAGTTGTTGTAGGTTTTGTGCTTGACAAATTAACCGCTAGGTTTATTCCGCATTTGTTTAAGCCTAAAACATAATTATTTTAAAGCGCCTATTCACCCCCCCCCTCTAGGCGACATCCTCGATCTTTCAGTTTGTACCATTAAAATATGGACCTCTACGGTGGTACTTCCCCTCACTAGACGACATACTCTTCTAGGTTGTGAAACCAATGCAATGAAGACCAAAGCTGTAATACCATTTGTAGGTGAAGGAAATATGCCCTATAGGCAATAATAAAGTTGTTATTTATATTTCCTTATATCATGATAAATATCTATTACTCATGCTAGAATTGTATTAACCGGAAAATTGATACATGTGTGGATACATAGACAAAAACAATGTCCCTAGTAAGCCTCTACTAGACTAGCTCGTTAATCAAAGATGGTTAAGTTTCCTAACCATAGAAATGTGTTGTCATTTGATGAACGGGATCACATCATTAGGAGAATGATGTGATGGACAAGACCCATCAGTTAGCTTAGCATAATGATTGTTAAGTTTTATTGCTATTGCTTTCTTCATGACTTATACATGTTCCTTTGACTATGAGATTATGCAACTCCCGAATACCGGAGGAATACCTTGTGTGCATTTAAACGTCACAATGTAAAAGGGAGATTATAAAGATGCTCTACAGGTATCTCCGAAGGTGTTTTGTTGGGTTGACATAGATCGAGATTAGGATTTGTCACTCTGAGTATCAGAGAGGTATCTCTCGGCCCTCTCGGTAATGCACATCATAATAAGCCTTGCACGCAATGTGACTAATGAGTTAGTTAAGGGATGATGCATTGCGAAACGAGTAAAGAGACTTGCCGGTAATGAGATTTAACTAGGTACGAGGATACCGACGATCGAATCTCGGGCAAGTAACGTACCGATGACAAAGGGAATAACGTATGTTGTCATAATGGTTCGACAGATAAAGATCTTCGTAGAATATGTGGGAACCAATATGAGCATCCAGGTTCCACTATTGGTTATTGACCGGAGAGGTGTCTCGTTCATGTCTACATAGTTCTCGAACTCGTAAGGTCCGCACGCTTAACGTTTAATGAGGATTTGTATTATGAGTTATGTTTTTGGTGACCGAAGATTGTTCGGATTACCGGATGAGATCACGGACATGGGGAGGAGTTTCGAAATGGTTGAGAGGTAAAGATTGATATATTGGACGATAGTATTCGGACACCGGGATGGTTTCAGAGTGTTTCGGATATTTATCGGAGTACCGGGAGGTTACCGGAACCCCCCGGGGAAAGTAATGGGCCACATGGGCCATAGGGGAGAGAGAGGGCAGCCCGCAAGGGGGGGGGGAACCCCCCCCCATTAGGAGTACAAATTGGACAAGGGGAGGTGACAGGGCCCCCCTTTCCTTCTCCCTCTCCCTCTACTTCCCCTTTCCCCCTCCGAAAGAAGGACCGGGAGGGAGGGGCGACTAGGACTAGGAGTCCTAGTGGGTCCCCCACTTGGCACGCCCCTAGGGCTGGGCTCCTCCCCTCTCCTCCTTTATATACGGGGGAAGGGGGGCACCCCAAAGGAGATCAATTGTTTCTTTGGCGTGTGCGGTGCCCCCCTCCACGGTTTACTCCTCCGGTCATATTGTCATAGTGCTTAGGCGAAGCCCTGCGTGCATTACTTCACCTTCACTGTCACCACGTCGTCGTGCTGACAAAACTCTCCCTCGACACTTTTCTGGATCAAGAGTTCGAGGGACGTCATCGAGCTAAACGTGTGCAGAACTCGGAGGTGTCGTACGTTCGGTGCTTGATCAGTTGGTTCTAGAAGATGTTCAACTACATGAACCGCATTAAGCTAATGCTTCCGCTTTAGGTCTACGAGGGTACGTGGACACACTCTCCCCCTCTCATTGCTATGCATCTCCTGGATAGATCTTGCGTGATCATAGGATTTTTTTTTAAATTACATGCTACATTCCCCAACACTGGCATCCGAGCCAGGTCTATTCGTAGATGATATGCACAAGTAGAACACAAAGAGTGGTTGGCGATGATATTCATACTGATTACCACCAACGTCTTATTGTTATTCAACGATATTGTTGGATAAAGTGGCCTGGACCAACCTTACATGACCACGATCATGAGATCGGTTCCACCGAAAGACATGCAACTTGTTTTGCATAAAGGTGGCTGGCGGGTGTATGTTTCTCCAACTTTAGTTGAATCGAATTTGACTATGGCTGGTCCTTGTTGAAGGTTAAAACAGCAAACTTGACGAAACATCGCTGTGGTTTTGATGCATAGGTAAGATCGGTTCTTACTAGAAGCTCGTAGCAGCGACGTAAAACTTGCAACAACAAAGTAGAGGACGTCTAACTTGTTTTTGCAGGGCATGTTGTGATGTGATATGGTCAAGACATGATGTTATATACGTTGATTTATGAGATGATCATGTTTTGTAAAAGTTATCGGCAACTGGCAGGACCTTATGGTTGTCGATTTATTGTATGAGATGCACACGCCATGTAATTGCTTTATTTAATCACTATGCGTTAGTGATAGTTGTAGAAGCAATAGTTGGCGAGACGACCACGGCACTATGATGGAGATCAAGGTGTCCAGCCGGTGACGATGGAGATCATGACGGTGCTTTGGAGATGGAGATCAAAATCACAAGATGATGATGGCCATATCGTGTCACATATTTTGGTTGCATGTGATGTTATGCATCTTATTTTTCTTAGAATGATGGTGCATTATAAGATGATCCCTTACTAAAATTTCAAGGTATAAGTGTTTTCCCTGAGTATGCACCGTTGCGATAGTTCGTCGTGCCGAGACACCACGTGATGATCGAGTATGATAAGCTCTACGTTCACATACAACGGGTGCAAGACAGTTTTGCACTTGCGGAATACTCAGGTTAAACTTGACGAGCCTAGCATGTGCAGACATGGCCTCAGAACACTGGAGACCGAAAGGTCGAGCGTGAATCATATAGAAGATATGATCAACATAGAGATGTTCACCATTGAAAACTACTCCATCTCACATGATGACCGGACATGGTTTAGTTGATTTAGATCACGTGATCATTTAGATGACTCGAGGGATGTCTATCTAAGTGGGAGTTCTTAAGTAATATGATTAATTGAACTTTAATTTATCATGAACTTAGTCCTGATAGTTTTTGCATATCTATGTTGTAGATCAATGGCCTGTGCTACCATTGCCTTGAATTTTAATGTGTTTCTAGAGAAAGCTAAGTTGAAAGATGATGGCAGCAACTACACGGACTGGGTCTGTAACTTGAGGATTATCCTCATTGCTGCACAGAAGAATTATGTCCTTAATGCACCGCTAGGTGCAAGGCCTGCTGCAGGAGCAGATGCTGATGTTATGAATGTCTGGCAAGCTCGATCTGATGACTACTCGATAGTTCCATGTGCCATGCTTTACGGCTTAGAATCGGGACTTGAAATATGTTTTGAACGTCATGGAGCATATGAGATGTTCCAGGAGTTGAAGTTAATATTTCAAGCAAATGCCTGAGTTGAGACATATGAAGTCTCCAACAAGTTCTATAGCTGCAAGATGGAGGAGAACAGTTCTATCAATGAACACATACTCAGAATGTCTGGGTACCATAACCACTTGACTCAGCTGGGGGTTAATCTTCCTGATGATAGTGTTATTGACAGAGTTCTTCAATCACTTCCACCAAGCTATAAAGGCTTCGTGATGAACTATAATATGCATGGGATGGAGAAGTCTATTCCCGAGCTCTTTGCAATGCTCAAAGCTGCGGAGGTAGAAATCAAGAAGGAGCATCAAGTGTTGATGGTTAACAAGACCACTAGTTTCAAGAAAAAGGGCAAAGGAAAGAAGGGGAGCTTCAAGAACAATGGCAATCAAGTTGCCACTCCCGGGAGGAAGCCCAAGTCTGGACCTAAGCCTGAAAATGAGTGCTTCTACTGCAAATGGATTGGTCACTAGAAGCGGAACTGCCCCAATTATTTGGCAGATAAGAAGGATGGCAAAGTGATTAAAGGTATATTTGATATACATGTTATTGATGTGTACCTTACTAATGCTTGTAGTAGTGCCTGGGTATTTGATACCGGTTCGGTTGCTCATATTTGTAACTCGAAACAGGGGCTAGGGGTTAAACGAAGATTGGCTAAGGACGAGGTGACGATGCGCGTCGGGAATGGTTCCAAGGTCGATGTGATCGTCGTCGGCACGCTACCTCTGCATCTACCTTCGGGATTAGTTTTATACCTGAATAGTTGTTATTTGGTGTCAGCGTTGAGCATGAACATTATATCTGGATCTTGTTTAATGCGAGACGATTATTTATTTAAATCAGAGAATAATGGTTGTTCTATTTGTATGAGTAATATCTTTTATTGTCATGCACCCTTGAAGAGTGGTCTATTTTTGTTGAATCTCGATTATGGTGATACACATATTCATAATATTGATGCCAAAAGATGCAAAGTTGATAATGATAGTGCAACATATTTGTGGCACTGTCATTTATGTCATATTGGTGTAAAGTGCATGAAGAAACTCCATGCAGATGGACTTTTGGAATCACTTAATTAGGAATCATTTGATGCTTGCGAACCATGCCTCATGGGCAAGATGACTAAGACTCCATTCTCCAGAACAATGGAGCGAGCTACTGAATTATTGGAAATAATACATACCGATGTATGTGGTCCGATGAGTGTTGAGGCTCGCGGCGGGTATCGTTATTTTCTGACCTTCACAAATGATTTGAGTAGATATGGCTATATCTACTTAATGAAACACAAGTCTGAAACATTTGAAAAGTTCAAAGAATTTCAGAGTGAAGTGGAGAATCATCGTAACAAGAAAATAAAGTTTCTACGATCAGATCGCGGAGGCGAATATTTGAGTTACGAGTTTGGCCTTCATTTAAAACAATGTGTAATAGTTTCACAACTCACGCCACCTAGAACGCCACAGCGTAATGATGTGTCCGAACATCGTAATCGTACCTTATTAGATATGGTGCAATTTATCATGTCTCTTACCGATCTACCACTATCGTTTTTGGGTTATGCATTAGAGACAGCTGCATTCACTTTAAATAGGGCAGTGTCTAAATCCATTGAGACGACACCGTATGAAATGTGGTTTGGCAAGAAACCTAAGCTGTCATTTCTTAAAGTTTGGGGTTGCGATGCTTATGTGAAAAGGCTTCAGCTTGATAAGCTCGAACCCAAATCGGAGAAGTGCGTCTTCATAGGATACCCAAAAGAGACTGTTGGGTACACCTTCTATCATAGATCCGAAGGCAAGATCTTTGTTGCTAGGAATGGATCCTTTCTAGAGAAGGAGTTTCTCTCGAAAGAAGTGAGTGGGAGGAAAGTATAACTTAATGAGGTAACTATACCATCTCTTGAATTGGAAAGTAGTTCATCACAGAAATCAGTTCCAGTGATGCCTACACCAATTAGTGAGGAAGATAATGATAATGATCATGAAACTTCAGATCAAGTTACTACCGAACCTCGTAGGTCAACCAGAGCACGTTCCGCACCAGAGTGGTACGGTAATCCTGTTCTGAAGTCATGTTACTAGACCATGACAAACCTACAAACTATGAGGAAGCAATGATGAGCCCAGATTCCGCAAAATGGCTTGAGGCCATGAAATCTGAGATGGGATCCATGTATGAGGACAAAGTATGGACTTTGGTGGACTTGCCCGATGATCGGCAAGCCATAGAGAATAAATGGATCTTTAAGAAGAAGACTGACGCTGATGGCAATGTTACTGTCTACAAAGCTCGACTTGTCATGAAAGGGTTTCGACAAGTTCAAAGAGTTGACTACGATGAGATGTTCTCACCTGTAGCGATGCTTAAGTCTGTCCGAATCATGTTAGCAATTGCCGCATTTTATGATTATGAAATCTGGCAAATGGATGTCAAAACTGCATTCCTTAATGGATTTCTTAAAGAAGGGTTGTATATGATGCAGCCAGAAGGTTTTGTCGATCCTAAAGGTGGTGACAAAGTGTGCAAGCTCTAGCGATCCATTTATGGACTGGTGCAAGCCTCTGGGAGTTGGAATATACACTTTGATGAGGTGATCAAAGCATATGGTTTTATACAAACTTTTGGAGAAGTCTGTATTTACAAGAAAGTGAGTGGGAGCTCTGTAGCATTTCTAATATTATATGTGGATGACATACTATTGATTGGAAATGATATAGAATTTCTGGATAGCATAAAAGGATCCTTGAATAAGAGTTTTTCAATGAAATACCTCAGTGAAGCTTCTTATATATTGGGCATCAAGATCTATAGAGATAGATCAAGACGCTTAATTGGACTTTCACAAAGCACATACCTTGATAAAGTTTTGAAGAAGTTCAAAATGGATCAGTCAAAGAAAGGGTTCTTGCCGGTGTTACAAGGTGTGAAGTTGAGTCAGACTCAATGCCCGACCACTACATAAGATAGAGAGAAAATGAAAGCCATTCCTTATGCTTCAGCCATAGGTTCTATCATGCATGCTATGTTGTGTACCAGACCTGATGTGTGCCTTGCTATAAGTATAGCAGGGAGGTACCAAAGTAATCCAAGAGTGGATCACCGGACAGCGGTCAAGAACATCCTGAAAAGGACTAAGGATATGTTTCTCGTTTATGGAGGTGACAAAGAGCTCGTCGGAAATGGTTACGTCGATGCTAGCTTTGACACTGATCCGGATGACTCTAAGTCACAAACCAGATAGGTATTTATATTGAATGGTGGAGCTGTCAGTTGGTGCAGTTCCAAGCAAAGCGTCCTGGCGGGTTGTACGTGTGGAGCGGAGTACATAGCTGCTTTGGAAGCAGGAAATAAAGGAGTCTGGACGAATGAGTTCATATCCGATCTCGATGTAATACCTAGTGCATCGGGTCCAATGAAAATCTTTTGTGACAATACTAGAGCAATAGCCTTGGCGAAGGAATCCAGATTTCACAAAAGAACCAAACACATCAACAGACGCTCCAACTCCATCCGTGATCAAGTCAAGGAGGGAGACATAGAGATTCACAAAATACATACGGATCTGAATATAGCAGACCCGTTGACTAAGCCTCTTCCACGAGCAAAACATGATCAGTACCAAGACTCCATAGATATTAGAATCATTACAATGTAATCTAGATTATTGACTCTAGTGCAGGTGGGAGACTGAAGTAAATATGCCCTAGATGCAGTAATAAAGTTGTTATTTATATTTCCTTATATCATGATAAATATATATTATTCATGTTAGAATTCTATTAACCGGAAACTTGATACATGTGTGGATACATAGATAAAAGAGTGTCCCTAGTAAGCCTCTACTAGACTAGCTCGTTAATCAAAGATGGTTAAGTTTCCTAACCATAAACATGTGTTGTTATTTGATGAACGGGATCACATCATTAGGAGAATGATGTGATGGACAAGACCCATCCGTTAGCTTAGCATAATGGTCGTTAAGTTTTATTACTATTGCTTTCTTCATGACTTATACATGTTCCTTTGACTATGAGATTATGCAACTCCCGAATACCGGAGGAATACCTTGTGTGCTATCTAATGTCACAACGTAAAAGGATGATTATAAAGATGCTCTACAGGTATCTCCGAAGGTGTTTTCTTGGGTTTGCATAGATCGAGCTTAGGATTTGTCACTCCGAGTATCAGAGAGGTATCTCTGGGCCCTCTCGGTAATGCACATCATAATAAGCCTTGCAAGCAATGTGACTAATGAGTTAGTTATGGGATGATGCATTGCAGAACGAGTAAAGAGACTTGCCGGTAACAAGATTGAACTAGGTATGAGGATACCGACGATCGAATCTCGGGCAAGTAACATACCGATGACAAAGGGAATAACGTATGTTGTCATAAAGGTTCGATCGATAAAGATCTTCGTAGAATATGTGGGAACCAATATGAGCATCCAGGTTCCGCTATTGGTTATTGACCGGACATGTGTCTCGCTCATGTATACATAGTTCTCAAACCCGTAGGGTCCGCATGCTTAACGTTCGATGACGATTTGTATTATGAGCTATGTGTTTTGGTGACCGAAGATTGTTCGGAGTCCTGGATGAGATCACGGACATGACGAGGAGTCTCGAAATGGTCCAGAGGTAAAGATTGATATATTGGACGATAGTATTCGGACACAAGAATGGTTTTGGAGTGTTTTGGATATTTATCAGAGTCCCGGGAGGTTACCGGAACCCCCCGGGGAAAGTAATGGGCCACATTGGCCATAGGTGAGAGAGAGGGCAACCCGTAAGGGGGTGCCCCCCATGGGGAGTCCGAATTGGACAAGGGGAGGGGGCGCGTCCCCCCTTTCCTTCTCCCTCTCCCTCTCCTTCCCCTTTCCCCCTCCGAAAGAAGGAAGGGGGGCGACTAGGACTAGGAGTTCTAGTGGGTTTCCCCCCACTTGGCGCGCCCCCTAGGGCCGTGCTCCTCCCCTCTCCTTCTTTATATACGGGGGCAGGGGCACCCAAAAGGAGATCAATTGTTTATTAGCCGTGTGCGGTTCCCCCCTCCACCGTTTACTCCTTCGGTCATATTGTCGTAGTGCTTAGGCGAAGCCCTGCGTGGATTACTTCACCATCACCGTCACCACGCTGTCGTGCTGACTAAACTCTCCCTCGACACTTTGCTGGATCAAGAGTTCGAGGGACGTCATTGAGCTGAACGTGTGCAGAACTCGGAGGTGCCGTACATTCGGTGCTTGATCAGTTGGATCGAGAAGACTTTTGACTACATCAACCGCGTTAAGCTAAGGCTTCCGCTTTCAGTCTACGAGGGTACATGGACACACTCTCCCCCTCTCGTTGCTATGCATATCCTAGATAGATCTTGCATGATCGTAGGATTTTTTTTGAAATTACATGCTACGTTCTCCAACAGTGGCATCCGAGTCAGGTCTATGCGTAGATGATATGCACGAGTAGAACACAAAGAGTTGTGGGCGATGATAGTCATACTGATTACCACCAACGTCTTATTTTGATTCAGTGGTATTGTTGGATGAAGTAGCCCGGACCAACCTTACATGACCATGTTCATGAGACCGGTTCCACCGACAAACATGCAACTTGTTTTGCATAAAGGTGGTTGGCGGGTGTATGTTTCTCCAACTTTAGTTGAATCGAATTTGACTACGGCCGGTCCTTGTTGAAGGTTAAAACAGCAAACTTGACGAAACATCATTATGGTTTTGATGCGTAGGTAAGGACAGTTCTTACTAGAAGCCCGTAGCAACCATGTAAAACTTGCAACAACAAAGTAGAGGACGTCTAAATTGTTTTTGCAGGGCATGTTGTGATGTGATATGGTTAAGACATGATGTGATATACATTGATGTATGAGATGATCATGTTTTGTAAAAGTTATCGGCAACTGGTAGGAGCCTTATGGTTGTCTCTTTATTGTATGAGATGCACATGCCATGTAATTGCTTTACTTTATCACTATGTGTTAGCAATAGTTGTAGAAGCAATAGTTGGCAAGACGACCACAGCACTACGATGGAGATCAAGGTGTCAAGCCAGTGACGATGGATATCATGACGGTGCTTTGGAGATGGAGATCAAAAGCACAAGATGATGATGGCCATATCATGTCACATATTTTGATTGCATGTGATGTTTATCTTTTATGCATCTTATTTTGCTTAGAACAACGGTAGCATTATAAGATGATTCCTTACTAAAATTTCAAGGTATAAGTGTTCTCCCTGAGTATGAACCGTTGCGACAGTTCGTCGTGCCGAGACACCACGTGATGATCGGGTGTGATAAGCTCTACGTTCACATACAACATGTGCAAGACAGTTTTGCACATGCAGAATACTCATGTTAAACTTGACGAGCCTACCATGTGCAGACATGGCCTCAGAACACTTGAGACCGAAAGGTCGAGCGTGAATCATATAGAAGATATGATCAACATAGAGATGTTCACCATTGAAAACTAATCCATCTCACGTGATGATCAGACATGGTTTAGTTGATTTGGATCACGTGATCATTTTGATGACTCGAGGGATGTCTATCTAAGTGGGAGTTCTTAAGTAATATGATTAATTGAACTTAATATATCACGAACTTAGTCCTGATAGTTTTTGCATATCTATGCTGTAGATCAATGGCTCATGCTACAGTTCCCTTGAATTTTAATGCGTTCCTAGAGAAAGCTAAGTTGAAAGATGATGGCAGCAACTACACGGACTGGGTCCATAACTTGAGGATTATCCTCATTGCTGCACAGAGGAATTATGTTCTTAATGCACCGCTAGGTGCAAGGCCTGCTGCAGGAGCAGATGCTGATGTTATGAACATCTGGCAAGCTCGGTCTGATGACTACTCGATAGTTCAGTGTGCCATGCTTTACGGCTTAGAATCGGGACTTCAAAGACGTTTTGAACATCATGGAGCATATGAGATGTTCCAGGAGTTGAAGTTAATATTTCAAGCAAATGCCCGAGTTGAAAGATATGAAGTCTCCAACAAGTTCTATAGCTGCAAGATGGAGGAGAACAGTTCTGTCAGTGAACACATACTCAGAATGTCTTGGTACCATAACCACTTGACTCAGCTGGGAGTTAATCTTCCTGATGATAGTGTTATTGACAGGGTTCTTCAATCACTGCCACCAAGCTATAAAGGCTTCATGTTGAACTATAATATGCAAGGGAAGGAGAAGTCTATTCTCGAGCTCTTCGTAATGCTCAAAGCTGCCGAGGTAGAAATCAAGAATGAGCATCAAGTGTTGATGGTTAACAAGACCACTAGTTTCAAGAAAAAGGGCAAAGGAAAGAAGGGGAACTTCAAGAAGAATGGCAAGCAAGTTGCCACTTTCGGGAAGAAGCCCAAGTCTGGACCTAAGCCTGAAACTGAGTGCTTCTACTACAAAGGCATTGTTCACTTGAAGCAGAACTGCCCCAAGTATTTGGCAGATAAGAAGGGTGACAAAGTGAACAAAGGTGTATTTGATATACATGTTATTGATGTGTACCTTACTAATGCTCGTAGTAGTGCCTGGGTATTTGATACCGGTTCGGTTGCTCATATCTTTAACTCAAAACAGGGGCGAGGGATTAAACGAAGATTGGCTAAGGATGAGGTGACGATGCGCGTCGGGAATGGTTCCAAGGTCGATGTGATCGCCGTCGGCACGCTACCTCTACATCTACCTTCGGGATTAGTTTTAGACCTGAATAATTGTTATTTGGGGACAACATTGAGCATCAACATTATATCTAGATCTTGTTTAATGTGAGACGGTTATTCATTTAAATCAGAGAATAATGGTTGTTCTATTTATATAGGTAATATCTTTTATGGTCATACACCCATGAAGAGTGGTCTATTTTTGTTGAATCTCGATTGTGGTGATACACATATTCATAATATTAATGCCAAAAGATGCAAAGTTGATAATGATAGTGCAACATATTTGGGGCACTGTGGTTTAGGTCATATTGATGTAAAATGCATGAAGAAACTCCATGCAGATGGACTTTTGGAATCACTTGACTATCAATCATTTGATGCTTGCGAACCATGCCTCATGGGCAAGATGACTAAGTCTCCGCTCTCTGGAAAAATGGAGCAAGCTACTGACTTATTGGAATAATGCATATCGATGTATGTGTTCTGATGGGTGTTGAGGCTCGCGACGGGTATCGTTATTTTCTGACCTTCACAAATGATTTGAGCAGATATGGGTATATCTACTTAATGAAACACAAGTCTGAAACATTTGAAAAGTTCAAAGAATTTCAGAGTGAAGTGGAGAATCGTCGTAACAAGAAAATAAAGTTTCTACGATCTGATCATGGAGGCGAATATTTGAGTTATGAGTTTGGCCTTCATTTAAAACAATGTGAAATAGTTTCACAACTCACGCCACCTGGAACACCACAGCGTAATGGTTTGTCCGAACGTCGTAATCATACTTTATTAGATATGGTGTGATCTATGATGTCTCTTACGATCTACCACTATTGTTTTGGGGTTATGCATTAGAGACAGCATTCACTTTAAATAGGGCACCGTCTAAATCCGTTAAGACGACACCGTATGAACTGTGGTTTGGCAAGAAACCTAAGCTGTAGTTTCTTAAAGTTTGGGGTTGCGATGCTTATGTGAGAAGGCTTCAGCTTGATAAGCTCGAACCCAAATAGGAGAAGTGTGTCTTCATAGGATACCCAAAAGAGACTGTTGGGTACACCTTCTATCACAGGTCCGAAGGCAAGATATTTGTTGCTAAGAATGGATCCTTTCTAGAGAAGGAATTTCTCTCGAAAGAAGTGAGTGGGAGGAAAGTATAATTTAATGAGGTAACTATACCATCTCTTGAATTGGAAAGTAGTTCATCACAGAAATCAGTTCCAGTAATGCCTACACCAATTAGTGAGGAAGCTAATGATAATGATCATAAAAATTCAGATCAAGTTACTACCGAACCTCGTAGGTCAACCAGAGCATGTTCCGCACCAGAGTGGTATGGTAATCCTGTTCTCGAAGTCATGTTACTAGACCATGACAAACCTACGAACTATGAGGAAGCAATGATGAGCCCAGATTCCGCAAAATGGCTTGAGGCCATGAAATCTGAGATGGGATCCATGTATGAGAACAAAGTATGGACTTTGGTGGACTTGCCCGATGATTGGCAAGCCATAGAGAATAAATGGATCTTTAAGAAGAAGACTGGTGCTGATGGCAGTGTTGCTGTCTACAAAGCTCGACTTGTTGCGAATGGTTTTCGGAAGGTTCAAGGAGTTGACTACGATGAGACGTTCTCACCCGTAGCTGTCTGAATCATGTTAGCAATTGCCATATTTTATGATTATGAAATCTGGCAAATTTATGTCAAAGCTGCATTCCTTAATGGATTTCTTAAAGAAGAGTTGTATATGATCCAACCAGAAGGTTTTTTCAATCCTAAAGGTGGTGACAAAGTGTGCAAGCTCCAGCGATCCATTTATGGACTGGTGCAAGCCTCTCGGAGTTGTAATATACGCTTTGATGAGGTGATCAAAGCATATGGTTTTATACAAACTTTTGGAGAAGCATGTATTTACAAGAAAGTGAGTGAGAGCTTTGTAGCATTTCTAATATTATATGTGGATGACATATTGTTGATTGGAAATGATATAGAATTTCTGGGTAGCATAAAAGGATACTTGAATAAGAGTTTTTCAATGAAAGACCTCGGTGAAGCTGCTTATATATTGGGCATCAAGATCTATAGAGATAGATCAAGACGCTTAATTGGACTTTCACAAAGCACATACCTTGATAAAGTTTTGAAGAAGTTCAAAATGGATCAGTCAAAGAAAGGGTTCTTGCATGTGTTACAAGGTGTGAAGTTGAGTCAGACTCAATGCCCGACCACTACAGAAGATAGAGAGAAAATGAAAGTCATTCCCTATGCTTCAGCCATAGGTTCTATCATGCATGCTATGTTGTGTACCATACCTGATGTGTGCCTTTCTATAAGCATAGCAGGGAGGTACCAAAGTAATCTAGGAGTGGATCACTGGACAACGGTCAAGAACATCCTGAAGTACCTGAAAAGGACTAAGGATATCTTTCTCATTTATGGAGGTGACAAAGAGCTCATCGTAAATGGTTACGTCGATGCTAGCTTTGACACTGATCCGGATGACTCTAAGTCACAAATTGGATACATATTTATATTGAATGGTGGAGCTGTCTGTTGGTGCAGTTCCAAGCAAAGCGTCGTGGCGGGATCTACGTGTGGAGCGAGTACATAGCTACTTCGGAAGCAGCGAATGAAGGAGTTTGGATGAACGAGTTCATATCCGATATAGGTGTAATACCTTGTGCATCGGGTCCAATGAAAATCTTTTGTGACAATACTAGAACAATAGCCTTGGTGAACGAATCCAGATTTCACAAAAGAACCAAACACATCAAGAGACACTCCAACTCCATCTGTGATTAAGTCAAGGAGGGAGACATAGAGATTTGCAAAATACATACGGATCTGAATATAGCAGATCCTTGACCAAGCCTCTTCCACGAGCAAAACATGATCAGCACCAAGACTCCATGGGTGTTAGAATCATTACAATGTAATCTAGATTATTGACTCTAGTGCAAGGTGGAGACTGAAGGAAATATGCCCTAGAGGCAATAAAAAAGTTGTTATTTGTACTTCCTTATATCATGATAAATATCTATTATTCATGTTAGAATTGTATTAACCGGAAACTTGATACATGTGTGGATACATAGACAAAACAGTGTCCCTAGTAAGCCTCTACTAGACTAGCTCGTTAATCAAAGATGGTTAAGTTTCCTAACCATAGACATGTGTTGTCATTTGATGAAGGGGATCACATCATTAGGAGCATGATGTGATGGACAAGACCCATCCGTTAGCTTAGCATAATGGTCGTTAAGTTTTATTGCTATTGCTTTCTTCATGACTTATACATGTTCCTTTGACTATGAGATTATGCAAATCCCGAATACCGGAGGAATACCTTGTGTGCTATCAAACGTCAACACATAAAAGGTTGATTACAAAGATGCTCTACAGGTATCTCCGAAGGTGTTTTGTTGGGTTGGCATAGACCGAGATTAGGATTTGTCACTCTGAGTATCGGAGAGGTATCTCTGGGCCCTCTCGGTAATGCACATCATAATAAGCCTTGCAAGCAATGTGACTAATGAGTTAGTTACGGGATGATGCATTGCGGAACAAGTAAAGGGACTTGTCGGTAACGAGATTGAACTAGGTATGAGGATACCGACGATCGAATCTCGGGCAAGTAACATACCGATGACAAAGGGAATAACGTATGTTGTCATAACGGTTCGACCGATAAAGATCTTCGTAGAATATGTGGGAACCAATATGAGCATCCAGGTTCCGCTATTGGTTATTGACCGGAGAGGTGTCCTGGTCATGTATACATAGTTCTCGAACCCGTAGGGTCCGCACGCTTAACATTCGATGATGATTTGTATTGTGAGTTATGTGTTTTGGTGACCGAAGATTGTTCGGAGCGCCGGATGAGATCACGGACATGACAAGGAGTCTCCAAATGGTCGAGAGGTAAAGATTGATATATTGGACGATAGTATTTGGACACCGAAATGGTTTCAGAGTGTTTCAGATATTTATCGGAGTACCGGAGGTTACCGGAACCCCCCGGGGAAAGTAATGGGCCACATGGGCCATAGGGGAGAGAGAGAGGGCAACACGCAAGGGAGTGGCGCGCGGCCCCCCATGGGGAGTCCGAATTGGACAAGGGGAGGGGGCGCGACCCCCCTTTCCTTCTCCCTCTCCCTCTCCTTCCCCTTTCCCCCTCCGAAAGAAGGAAGGGGGGCCGACTAGGACTAGGAGTCCTAGTGGGTTTCCCCCCACTTGGTGCGCCCCCTAGGGCCAGCCTCTTCCCCTCTCCTCCTTTATATACGGGGGCAGGGGGCACCCCAAAGGAGATCAATTATTTCTTAGCCGTGTGCGGTGCCCCAGTCCACGTTTACTCCTCCGTTCATATTGTCGTAGTGCTTAGGCGAAGCCCTACGTGGATTACTTCACCATCACCGTCACCACACCGTCGTGCTGACGAAATTCTCCCTCGACACTTTGCTGGATCAAGAGTTCAAGGGACGTCATCAAGCTGAACGTGTGCAGAACTCGGAGGTGCCGTACGTTCAGTGCTTGACCGGTTGGATCGAGAAGACGTTCGACTACATCAACCGCATTAAGCTAACACTTCCGCTTTCGGTCTACTAGGGTATGTGGACACACTCTTCCCCTCTCGTTGCTATGCATCTCCTAGATAGATCTTGCGTGATCGTAGGAATTTTTTTCAAATTACATGCTACGTTCCCCAACAGTAGGATCGAAAGTCTGTCTAGATTTTAGCAATTCTACTAAGTCTAGTATCACCCTTCACATGCAATTCTAAGAGTATAGTAGCGGAAAGTAAAACATTGCACATGTAAGTAAATGAGGTATTTGGAGATTTCAAACGCAATGAAGACATGATGATTTTTGGCGTGGCTCCGACAGGTGGTGCTTTTGTACGTCCACGTTGATGGAGACTTCAACCCATGGAGGGTAAGAGTTGCATAAGATAGACTTTCAAGACAGTGGACCCTTCGTGGATTGAGCCAACTCAGTGGCACTGACACGAGAATCTCGGTGAGACCGACTAGTGCAAAAGACTTGACCGTTAGGATTTTCGATGAGACTGATTATACCAACTCAGTGGGACCGAAGTGCAATGTCTAGGGCAAGACCTCGTTTCGGAAATTCTGGTCGGTTCATCTCGGTGATCCGAAATGAAGCAACTTCATCACAGAAACTTGGTCAGGCCGTCTCGGTGGACCGAGAACCCCCGGTCAAACCGAATTGCTAGGGTTTTGGCTGTGGCAAAGGAATGATCATCTCGGTGGGTCCAGAGTAGGTGATATCGGTGGGACCGAAATGAAGATTTAGGGTTTTGGACAGATGTGATTGAGAAAATGATTGAGGGTTTTTGGAGCAATATTACAAAGCACTTGAGCAACAACCTCATCAACAATACCTCATCCCCTTTTAATAGTATTGACTTTTCTAAGGGACTCAACGTGATCTTGGATCACTAAACCAAAAATGTAGAGTCTTAGGGTAGCCAATTCTTGTCCTTGATATTTTGAGGGGTCCACATCCATTAGCCCTTGCCATGCCAATCATTGATCTTTTCTGAAATCTATCATCATTGTTCATTAGATCAATGACATATATGTTGTTATTAATTACCAAAACCACCTAGGGATTAATTGCACTTTTAGATATGAATTTCTGCTAGACCTTAGTGTGCGCCTCTCTACATGGCGGGGCACAATTCGGATGTTGTTGGGCCATCCTGGCAGATATTTCAGTAGACACATCAATTATCTCTCCCATTGCAACGCACGGGAATGTATAAACTTTTTTTATAAACTTCTTCTCCTTTCTTCATTCATAAGTTAAGTAGCATCGTTTACAAGTAAAGAGATAACCTCATCAGGGGCGTTATCCATCCAAACACTCGAAGGAGAAAACCTCGCTAACCATGCTAGTTCATGAGCTACTCGATTAATTACGCTCTCTATTACAATGATCATAAGTGATATGGGAAAGATATAATGATCATAAGTAACGGGCATGTATAACCTAGTTTTTTTTTATAACTTCAAGTATTTTAATACGAGGGGGTACACTTTATTTTCCCGATGAGCCCTAAAAGTCTCATCCTGGGCTGGGCTGGGCCGGGCCGGTGCAAACGGATCCAGCGATTGTTTACTCGTGAGAATCCTGGTCCCTGCTTGAGAGTGTGCCTGGGCTTGGCCATGCTGTTGCTTCCGCTTCCACGAATCTTTGCCACACACGCACACTGTTCTGCGCCGTCGCGGGTCGGCCACCTCATCCACCCCTACCCGCCTTCGTCACCCGGAATTCAGGCAACCAACCTCGCAGAGCCTCCTCCGTACTCTCCCGGCGTCGCAGGCAGGGGAAACCTAGCTTCCCACCATCCTAGATGCAGGCAGGGGCGCTGAACTTGGGAGGCAACGACCTAGAAACAGGTAGCCCTCTTCCGTCTCTACTTCTCTGGGGTTCTCGATTCCGAATAAGCGCATCAGACTAAGGTTTCAAACCGTCCCATATGTTGTTTTCCCGGAAGTTCTCGGGAATGCAAGTCGAGAAACACATACTTATTTGTCAAATTAAGTACAGTATCTGAGAAATAGTGGGTATTGGGGGCAAGAATTCCAGATACTAGGTTTTAGGGGGTTATCTGTTTGGGTTCCCAATATTAATTTATTTAGTGGACTTGCCAGATCAATCAAGAATTATAATTACAATTAAGGGTTTGGCTATGCATAATGTAGAATGTAGCGGTCAGGTTTTCTTTGTACTAATTCCAAAAATTGGGCACCTAGTGTTCCGCCGCTGACACGGAAAATGATTGTTTGCTGTAATATGCATGCACAGGAATTTCAGTATGCAACAAATGGCGCTATCTGCGTTCGTCACGACCCCCTCCTCATCCTATAACATTAACTTACCGGGGTTGACTGCCCACCGGTCTCAAAGATGGCGCGCGAGACGCCTGCGCAGCCAAGTTCGAGCGCAGGCACAACAAGAGTTGCAGTATAAGAAGCTTGGAGATTCAGACCTTCTTATCAGCGAGATTACTCTTGGAACAGTATGTGCATAGCTGCAGATCATGTTGTATATTGTTGCTACATTTCTTTTACAATCCGGACTAATTCTTTGTTCCTTTAGATGACTTTTGGGGAGCAAAACACAGAGAAGGAAGCACATGATATGCTTTCTTATTCTTTTGATCAGGGCATCAATATCCTGGACACTGCGGAAATGGTCAGTGCAGAACTGTGTATCTTTCCTTCCTTTTGTGAACTCTATTCCCTTATCCTCTGAAGTTCAGTTCTATCAGCCATCCATGAATGATAAATCTAGCTTTTATTTTTTTTTATTCCTTTAGTACCCAGTTCCAACAAAGAAGGAAACTCAAGGCAGGACTGATCTATATATAGGCAGGTGGATGCAATCCAAGCCACGAGACAAGGTACTGTAAAACAGACTCAGTTGTTTATCACCTTATTCTAAATTGTTCAATCATGACTGCTGCTTGGATTACCAGCAAATTCATGGACATGAGACTCTACTCTGTTTAATTAAATTGTTTCTATGTGTACATGATGTTTTTTTTTGTGATCTGCATATATGTTACGCTGATTCCCCGCCCAAGTTGATGTCAGTGTTTAGGATTATTTTTTACGGAAGAGCAGCATTGAGCTGTTTTCATTAATGATATGGCCGAATAGAATAAATATAAACGTGAAAGCCTGGGTTTAGAGATTATGATCGTAATGATAAGAATAAATATGTTGAACAACAGAATAAAATATGGCCCAGGCTTTAGTATCAACAGACCCCAAATTTTCAATTTGTAATGACATGTTTGAATAGTGTCACTGAAAGTCTGAAACATGACACTTGCACGATTTGATTATGTGTATCTAGGTGATTCTAGCCACCAAAGTTTCTGGTTATTCAGGGCGGTCTACTTATCTTCGGGATAATGCAGAGGTGGTACGTGTCGATGCCGCCAATATCAAGGAAAGTGTTGAAAAGAGTCTTTCACGTTTATCTACAGACTACATTGATTTGCTTCAGATACACTGGTTAGTGTTTCATTTTGAAGATTATTCTTGTTTGCATAACCTGCACATTGTTTTGTCCAGCTGAATGCATGGACAATCATTTTCAGAGACAATATTCATTAGATTAACTTTGGCAGATGTTTATTTGTTCATGAAAATATTTTCCAACTTATTATCAACATTAGGGAGGAGGTTATTTTTTGTTATATTGATATAGTTTGTTTCTTTCACCTTGACGAGAAAATCAACCCCGCCTCCAAATGTTTCTTTTATGTCTTTAGGCCCGATAGGTATGTGCCAATATTCGGTGAATTCAGTTATAATTCAACCAAATGGAGGCCAAGCGTTCCATTTGAGGATCAATTGAAAGCTTTCCAGGAGCTAATTGATGAAGGAAAGGTATTATTTTTTAGGCATTTTTTCGAGAAAACACAAAAGCCTTGCGTGATGCATATTTAGCTGATATTTTTACAGAAGAGAAAGAGTTGAAATTACAAATGCTCCTGTCAATCCTCAGAGAGCAGAGAGTCTCCATAACCACCTAAAAATCTCATGAACTACTCACAAAATGTGACAGCTCCAATTCCTGCTACAAGACCTAGAGATTACTCATAAAATTCAGCTATGCCTCTTCCTCCCACAAACGCCCAGAGTTTCAAATCCTGATGGATGAGTGAGGTTAGAGCGCCAGAAGCTGCAGATGAATGTTGTTGAACACCCTTGCGTTTCGTTGCTTCCACAAACTCCAACAAGTAATCATGACCATGGAGTTGAAACCACGCCGTTTTCCCTTGGGATCCTCTTGCGAGTGCTGTACTACCAACTCTCCAAGTTGTCAGTATCAATCGGAACATGAACGCATTGCATGAGGATGTGATCTGTTGTGTCCTCCTCTTGGTCACAGAGATAGCAGGGTGAGGGATGATCTTGTAGGCCTCATCATACCCTGTGATCAGTTGTCCAGATACGGCACTGCAACGCCAGCCACATGAATATTCGCAATTGAGCGGAGGGCAGCTTTTCCAGATGGCGCTGGCCAAAAACATGACATGCAAACATACTGCTAAAGCTTGTTTGTAAGCTTTCAAGATTAATAGAAACAGGTT
This sequence comes from Triticum dicoccoides, assembly GCF_002162155.2. Lineage (NCBI taxonomy): Eukaryota > Viridiplantae > Streptophyta > Magnoliopsida > Poales > Poaceae > Triticum > Triticum dicoccoides. The sequence continues at coordinate 76,265,422 of NC_041387.1, forward strand.
ACCATTTGATTTCGACCACAAGAAACTCTTATTTGGCATTCAGTCTTTGAAACCACTGCACGAAACTCATTATCTGGAATGGCGCTGCTAGTCTGAACTTATCTTGTTTGAGCTCCCCTTGTAAGCTGGTGTCCCCTTGAATGAATGCTGCCAATGGGAATTGCAATGAAAGCCAGGCTTAATGCCTTGTTTCTAGAAGTAACTTATGATCATGTTGTTACTGCATTTTAGAGGCACATTTGAGTAGTTCACTCACAGCGTATTCGAAGTGCAGACAAGAACAATTGTTGAAATCACTTTTATTGTCTGTTCTAGGTACGCTATATCGGTGTTTCCAATGAAACCTCCTATGGAGTAATGGAGTTTGTACAGGCTGCCAAACTTCAAGGACTTCCAAAGATTGTGAGCATCCAGAACAGTTATAGTCTAATTGTGAGATGCCGCTTTGAAGGTGAAACAGATGGCACCAATCTCTTCACTAGATTCATCAGAATTCTGTTTATCAGGCCCTTAGTTCTAAATAACTGAGAATTTTCACCTTCTCTTTTAGTCTGAAAATCAGTTGCCTGTTATGTCAAATAAATACAAACTGCTGATAAATATTTGCTGGCAACTAATTTCCTTCCTGCTTAGATATAACTGAAAAGAATGAAAAGGGTTCCATACAATCGTATTATGATTTTGTTAAATTGTGCATTTTGTATATTCTTGAGGTGATGGTATCAGAGTGCCCGACTCTTGAGTGTGCAGCTTAGTGTGTACCTAATATGCTGGACCTAGCCTTCATGTTTTTTTTTGTCACAGTTGATCTTGTTGAGGTCTGCCACCCAAATAACTGCAATATTGGGCTGCTTGCCTACTCCCCATTGGCGGGTGGCGTTCTCAGCGGAAAGTATCTTGATGCTAACTCTGCTGATGCAAAAAGGAGCAGGCTGAATCTCTTCCCGGGATACATGGAGCGCTACAACGCGTCTTTGGCTAAAGTATGGTTAAACACTACAACTAAACATTCAGAACTAAAGTTTATTAGTTTCCCACTTTTGTGAGGGCGGTGTTCATCCTCGTTTACGTCTTATTGCCTTTGTTTCAGGAAGCAGCGGACGAGTATGTCAAGCTTGCCAAGAAGCATGGGCTAACACCTGTCCAGCTTGCCCTCGGCTTCGTGCGCGACCGCCCTTTCACAGCTAGCACCATCATCGGAGCAACCACCATGGATCAGTTAAAGGAGAACATCGATGCATTTACCAGCGCTCCGAGGCCTCTGCCACCGCAAGTCCTCAATGACATTGAGATTCTTTTCAAGAAATACAAAGATCCAGCAATCCTCTAGATGTTTATTCACCTTTTTGCTGCAAAAGGACATCAATCCTCAACACGTACAAAGACCTAGCAAGCGGACATGGATCACGCAATTTTGTTCATGTTTATTACACATTGCTTTGTTTCTTTCAACTGATATTTCCCAAATGTGTATGTGTTTATTTTTTGAAATATATGTGTACAGATAGTTTATCTCGGAGTAAAGAATGATGTGCTACATATACTCAGCTATTTTTTCTCTAAATTATTTAAAACAGGAAAATTTACCTCATATCATCACCTATTCGTTCTCTATTTTTTTGTAAACAGGGAAATTTCTAAGAGTTATCAGTCCTGCACTCTGTTGCCTGTTGCAGCGGGTTGGTGTGGCTCCGTGTGGCGTTGGTGTTCCCCTGTGGTGTCAACGTGATACCGGCCGTGCGGCGGCCCGTATCCTCCATGGTGAAGCGGCTAAGAACATCTTCAGTAGCACCTGCTATTGTGTTCTATCCCCCTGTCGATGTGAACGTCAGTCTCCCAGTGAAAGAATTTTTGGTCTTATATGATACAATGTGTTGTTTGATCCTTGGTGAGGCCGTGTCAGTCTCGGTGTGTGACGTACTAGCAGTGTGCTTGCTATTAAGTGTGATGCTTATCTCATCCCGAGATTTCCACTGCTGTTTTACAGTGCTTTGATTTTTCCAGGGAGACTTATTTGTTGAGTTTCTGTCTGGAAACGAAGAGCGCAACCAGCACATGCCATCATTCACCATTGCACCGACATTCAACTAGTCTGAACGGCTAGAGAGATGCATTGGAGACTCATCAGCTGCAAAACTTAGGCATGTTTGGCTGCCATACACTTGTACACACTGCCATATTTTCATGCCACAAATCTGGGTAATGCCATATATCTTTCTTTCTAGCGGCTAAATTGATCGCTACACTTGTGGTAAAAGCGAGCTAGCTACCAAATAAATCAGTGAAACACGGAGGTAGATTATGCCGGAGGATACGCAGGCTGTGTGCTGAACATGTGAAACACGTTGCCGACACTCAAGGCCATCACTACCAGCAGAAACACCATGAGCGGTCTCGTTTCGGCGTCACCGTAGGCGTTATAGGCTATCCTCATCTGATTCACCATGCACAGCCACACAACGGCCAAGAACCCCTGCAGAATTCAGTTAGTTACACCGCGCAAATTCAGTTTCAAGTAGCACATCGACCGCATCACGACTGGTAGGTAGTTACCTGGAAAAAGCGCCGGCAGCCGGACGTTTCCACGCCCCCATCATCCGCCGGCGACGCCGTGGCGCGTTCTTCGGGTACGCCCTTCTCGACGTCCAGCAGCGGCGCCTCCTCTGTCGCCTCGCAGCTGGACGCGTTGCACGGCGTCGAGGAGATCCACTGTGCCATTGGGGGAAGAGAGACGGCGACGAGCGGGGCTTTACCCTAACTTTTTCCACACACGAGTTTACTCTGGAAACCTAAATCGAATCGCGTGCGAGTTAGTATCGGAGACGTGAGCACCGTGTAAATAATCACTGTATTTCTCAATTAGGGCTTTAAATACGCACGCATGGGAGGAGATAAGAGGCAGCTGGCAGGGCAAACAAGGAAAGTTAAGATGATCAAGTAAGGGGGTGTTTGTTTACATGGACTTTTTTATATAGGGACTAGAAAAAGTCCCTCTTAAAGACTTTTTAACCTAACAGAAAGTATTATTAGGGACTAAAAAGTTGCTTTTGAGGACTAAATGAAGAAGACTCTCAAGGAGAGTCTTTTTGCGGACTTTTTGAGACTTTTCCAACAATGTCCCTCCCTGCATCCATTGCCCCGCCGCCCCATGGTGTTGTTTTTTGTTATTTTTCTGTATACTAGAGGTAACATGGTCATTTAATAACCTCTAGTGAGAGACTAGAGACTTTTTAGTCCCTGAAAACAAACAGGGTGAGACTTTTTAGGGACTAGAGACTTTTTAGTTGGGACTAGAAAAAGTCCTAGGACTTATGAACCAAACATGACCTAAATCACGCAGAACGTATATAAGGGATAAAAACAAAACCTTGGTTCAGTTTTTTTCTCTCTCTGAACACTGTACAATGGCAGGTACTCATATACACGTACATACATTTACCCAGAAATAAGAACCTAGACAGCCACCAGACGCTCACAGCGATTTGGCACATTCGGCCGTCCATTTTGTTTTCTTGATGCGATCTGGGCCGTCGGATCAAGCCACTGGAGGACTTCGGCCGTTGGATCGAACTGGAGACCCTGTAGCAATGAATAGTTAGCTCCCGCGGTAAAAGATCTTGTGCCACTACGCGTGAATTCGTGCCGCGCCGAGGGTATTTTTGTCTTTTCACGTGTCGGTCCATTGAGTGTTGGTTGCTGGTTGGCCCGTGGTTGGATGAGACGAGGGAGGGCGACTGCTGCCTCTTCGTGCTCCCATTCGCCTCCCACCCCCCTCGCGCATTCATCCTCTCGCCTCCCTCACGCCGCCACCCCTTCCTCCTCACCTCCCTTGTCCCGCCCTCCCAGCCATGTCTCTTCTCTCCATCGCAGGTCGTGAAGCCGCTGCACTCCTAGTTAATTATGCATGTAATTGTTTATTTTGGTGTGTGCAAATGTCATGTCTGCACTAACCACCTATGTAATTAGATGTTTAATTTGGTTATGCAATCATGTCCTTATAAGTATATCAGTTTTGTTAAAACATATCTACGATGTGCCATAAGTGCAACTATAAGTTGTTGTTCTGTGGACAGAGCAAATCACATTGCACACGTACCAAATTAGGGAACACGTTGGTGATGATTTCATCAATCGTTGATAATTGTATACCAGCAAGCGTTTGCCCACAACACACACGACTTATTAACAGCAATCGTCTGTGTTATTATCGGTCACCGCACACATTTCTAATTACGGACATGTTTGCCGTGTATCTCGCACATCTTGTTAAGTTGAGCTGTTTCTGTTGTCTTGGCTGATCGCAAACAGTTCATCCGATTGAACTATATGCCGTCTATCACACACACCTTGATTTAACTGGCTGTTTCTGTTGTTTTCGCTCATCGCAAACACTTTATCCGAGTGAACTGTATGTCGTCTATCGCACACACCTTGATCTGACTGACCGTTTATGTTGCTTTCGCTCATCGCAAACACTTTATCCGAGTGAACTATATGCCGTGTATCGCACACACCTTGATCTGGCCGACCGTTCTTGTTGTGTTGCCTAATCGAAAACAATTCATCCAAGTGAATTGTATACCGGCTATCGCACACACCTTAATATGGTTGACTGTTTCAGTTTTTTGGCTCATCGCAAATAGTTCATATGGACCAACTGTATGCCACGTATCGCACACACAACTCTAATCTGAATAGTGTTTGATGTCTCTGTCATCGCACACAGTCCATCTTATTAGAGACGGTTTATTATAACATCGTTTGCGATTAATGCATCGCTCACAGTTTGGTCAAAGGGTCTCTGATTCATGTGTCGCGATAGCAGCACCCTACAGTGGTGAATATTCACTACTTTTATATCTCTTAACATGCATGCATGTAAAATCCTACATATATTAGTTCTCTCAACATGCATACATCTCATTTCATCGACCTACTATTTTTAGTTTCTCTGAACATACATAAGAAATATAATATAGTGCAACAAATTTGACATGGGAGGAGTCCGTAAAGAGATATCTAAAGGATTGGAGTATCATCAAAGAAATAACTATGGATAGGGGTGCGTGGAAGTTTGCTATCCATGTGCCCAAACCATGAGTTGGTCATAAGATCTTATGGATTTCGCCTCTAGCCTACTCCAACTTATTTGGGACTAAAGACTTTGTTGTTGTTGTTGTTGTTGTTGTCGTTGTTACATAAGATTTTGTTACATAAGAAACATAACTTTTATTTCATAAATATTTTACAACTATTAAATAATCAAATACAATAAATCATATGTATTTTTAATTTACATGGTCGTATTCAATTTCAAGACAACAAAATCTCATTAAAATAGTATAGTGCAACCAATTTTCGTGTGTCCCACGCGCATGGTATGATCTAGTTTGTACAGTCTGCGCTTCCTAAAGTACTTCTTCCGCAAAGAAATATAAAAGCGTTTATATCACTAAAGACGTTTTTATATTTTTTTACGGAGGGAGTAGTCAAGGTACTAACTAAGATTAATAAAGAAGACTATTGCGGCATAATTCGGAGAGGTGTTATTGGCATTGACACGTAAGTTGAAGAATATTAGACAGCATGGTAACCGCTTCATATCAGTCTCAATTCAGTGGATCACTTTGTGTGATGTACCAGCAGCGTGCTTTACTATGTGATGCTTATATCAATACAAATGTTTAAATCAATATACTCCTTTAGTCTCAAAATAAGCGACTCAACTTTATACTTACATTATACTAGTAAGATGCCTGTGTTATGCCACGGAACCAGATGGAATGAGGTGAGGGGTAAAGTACGGAACCAAAAATAAGACAGAGATTTTTTAGAGAGTAATCACATTAAACAAGAGTCTTTGTTGTTCAATGACACCCCTAACACAATAGGATTTATGTGGAGCCACAAAATTAGTAAGAGTTCGTCCCGTACAAATTAGGAGGCTTTTAATGCAGAGTTGGTATTCAGAAGCATGCCACAAAATTGTAAGATCTGACATCGACATACCCGAGGGTGGGATGATCTTATACGGCTACCGCCACGCATTTTTGTATCTTGAAATACCAATACTTACTCATACACCACCATAATTTGGCCATCAAACATCCATCCATGGTTTTCCACGTGTTTCATAATCCTTTTCTCTCACTAGATGACTTGTTGCGCCAACGGCGCAAAGGCCGAGAGGGAGCCAAGTATTGTGAGAATATTAAACACCCAAGTCGAAAACCAAATGTGGCCAACACTCCCTCATCCTTTGCTTGGAAGACGCATTTTCTCACCGGATCTAACACAAATACATGATGCTTCAAGAACAAATTTCAGAGCAAATATAAAGCTCACGGGATCTAACATAGATACATGATTCTTCGAGAGCAAATTTCAGAGCAAATATAAAGCATAGAAAGATTTAAGTTAAACTATTGAGACCATACCACCATATCTTCATTTAGTTTCTTTGGAAATCTAAAGGTCTAAGAGGATGGTGCATGTGAGAAGCTGTGAATCCAAAACAAAAAACTAAACTAACTTCCAAACAAACATTTCAAGTTTGGAAGCCACAAAGAAGCAGCCCAGATCTCTCGTTGTAGTGCAGGTACATGTCCTTAATCCTGCATCCACAGCCCATAATTTTTCAACACCTAAATCCACGAAATCCAACCGAAGGAAATCATGGCAGAAACATGCACCGTGGCTTACATCTCCGAGAAAGACTTCTTGGCATTCTTGTGCAGGTCGGACATAGCAATCGCTTGAGCCCATATTTCAGTCTTCTTTAATCTCTAACAAATAACAAAATCTTAAGCTTAAGCATCCACACAAACAGAAAATGCAAAACAAATCTCACACAAAACTGTCCCAAGTCAGATACAGGGGAAACCAAGGTGAGATGATCATGTTTCTTATAGGAAACAATAACCATAGGTAAATACATACATTATTGTCCTGTTAGAAGGTACTTAGTTGTACTTCAAGTGGTACTGAGACATGAAACTAAGCCATTGAAATTTTTGAAACAGAATAGATGATAACACCGGTGTAGGCCATGAACAAAAATACAAAGAAGAACATAATCAAGCATAACCCACCTCGACTGAAGCAACGGTTGATCAACAGCAGGAACCTGAACCTCGTGATGCTAGACCATATATCTATGGTTACCCTTTTTATTTCTCTTGCCTAACCTGAAGTAGTTATCTGGACAAAATAGGGAGGCACACTTCAACAAATCAGTTCTTAGTAATTATAGAATGCCCTATATTAAAGATAGTAAAATCAAGCATGTATGTGCTCTAACTTTCATAACTGCATGTAAACTCGGCAACTAACCATTTGTTGATAGCTTAGGTAAATTACAGGCATTAATCATGCAACCTGAAGGGTGCATCAAGACTTATCTGAAGTTTGATACAATGTGCTTTCTATGTGAAAGTTGTTCCTTCTAACCTGAATAATTTGTTTGGGGGGATTTCCTTAAAATTTTCCCAAAGGAATATAAAACATTTAGTTTGGCCACCAGGGTTTATATGTTCGACGATGTACAACAACATCTTCCTTGCTTTCCCCGACATTGCCACATGCCACCCTTCAAGATGACAGTAGAGGGATGATTCTTCAACTGAAGATGAAGAAATGAAGGAAAAGCAAAAGTTTACCCGAGACATTCGACATACACCATTCATGTATGGAGCCTGGAGGGACCCTCTTCTCCACTTCTCTCGACTCACTACTGGCATTGTTGACTCGCACCTTGCATCCGAGCCTGGATATATGGAAGAGCGGAAATGAGCTTGTATACTGGTAAATGGCAGTTGACACCACATATATCGGCCGACCACATGAAACAGCTAGAACAGACTGGCCGGCCATAGCGAATAGGGTAAATAGAATAATGTACATATTGTAAAAGACACCACCAGCATGGATTCTAAGAAATGGATTGGAAGATCTCAGGAAACACAATGTTCCTGGTCTGAGAATCAGTAGTACCATCTTCATTTTCAATCAGGATTTTCAAAGCCTTTTTTGAGGTCACACGCGACACTGCTACATAAAGCTGGCCATGCGTGAACACAGGTGCATTAAAGTATAGACCAACACTGCATAACACAATGTTCAGTACGTTCAGACAACAACTTCTGTCCAAAGGAAGTGGTGAGTGTAACCAAATAATCAGTTTCAGTAGGCTTTCATAAACCTCTCCCCATATGTAATAATAACACTAACCTTAGGTACATCATCGTCGCGAGCTAGATCTTCAGTTGAGGTATATCTTCAGTGACAATAATACAGACACAACGTGCAGGAAAATCCGTGAAGCAACAGAAGAATTACCCAACTGTTTTTACCATAAACATAAAAGGAATCATGGCATTAGTAAGCAAAGGGAAATTAGTGCGTTGCCTAATAAACAGCAAAATAATGTAGCAAACCAAAAAGGGACCTGCCACCAATTGGTAAAAGTTTCTCCGCCTAATTTTGAAAAGCGTATGCAACAGATTTGTAGCTATCCCAAGATGCCTAAAACATATGCAACAGATACGTAGCTATCCCAAGATGAAAGACAACAAAAAATGGCAGAAATACCTGCTTGTTGAACAATAAAAGCACATTTATACCATACTTTATGTGTGGCACATATAATCACCACATAACACAACAACTACTATTAATGCAATTAACAAGCACCAACCATTGGTTCTTTCTAACCAGATCAGGTTAATTGCATGTGAGAATAGCACATCAGTTCTGAAAGTAGGATCTTCTGTGTAAAGAGAAAACACTAAATGAACTAAGGATTCATAAATTGATTGAAGAGAAATAACATTAAAAGAAGCAAGAACTTGTCAATTGATTGAAGGAAAGGCAATCAACTGAAATATAGCAGACATACGAATAAAATGCATTTTGTAGCCTAAATTACAGATATTAATATGCCATCTCCCCAAGAACTATCTGAAGAGGGACAAATAAGCACACCCCTGCTAATATATAATTTAGAAGGTGTAAGTATTATGAAATAATTAATTCCAGTAGGCCTTCATAAACCTCTCCCCACCAAACCGTCCCTCTATGTGTACGGAGTAACTGCCACTTAATACGTGTGTCAACCATGGCTGTAGGCACAATATTCATAATGAGCAGCTACAACTACTACTTGATGCACACATTTCGCCCAAAGCACTAACCCGAACATGTACTGCCGAAAACAGGGGACACACATGTTTGCCCAATCAGCAAACAGAAAGCAAATCACCAGGGTAAACATAAGCAAACAAGAACATGCTACTATTAATGCAATTAACAAGCACCAACCATTGGTTCTTTCTAACCAGATCAAGTTAATTGCATGTGAGAATAGCACATCTGTTCTGAAAGTAGGATCTTCTGTGTAAAGAGAAAACACTAAATGAACTAAGGATTCATAAATTGATTGAAGAGAAATAACATTAAAAGAAGCAAGAACTTGTCAATTGATTGAAGGAAAAGCAATCAACTGAAATATAGCAGACATACGAATAAAATGCATTTTGTAGCCTAAATTACAGATATTAATATGCCATCTCCCCAAGAACTATCTGAAGAGGGACAAATAAGCACACCCCTGCTAATATATAATTTAGAAGGTGTAAGTATTATGAAATAATTAATTCCAGTAGGCCTTCATAAACCTCTCCCCACCAAACCGTCCCTCTATGTGTACGGAGTAACTGCCACTTAATACGTGTGTCAACCATGGCTGTAGGCACAATATTCATAATGAGCAGCTACAACTACTACTTGATGCACACATTTCGCCCAAAGCACTAACCCGAACATGTACTGCCGAAAACAGGGGACACACATATTTGCCCAAAGCAAATCACCAGGGTAAACATAAGCAAACAAGAACATGCTGCAAGAAGCAATCAAGCGTGGAAATGAGAGCACATCTAACCTTGCTGGCTAACGACACAGACTTGCTGGCTAACAACACAGACGACGAACAACCTGAACAGGAAGGGAAACAAGCAAACAAGAACCTTTCAGCTCACAAGCATTTGATTAGAGATTAGCAAGAAAGACCATATCTCAACAACAACAACAAAAGAAAGAACAACAATTAGCAAACCCACTTGGCTAAGCAGTGTATCGTAGATAGCCATGAGGCCACTCTGGCCGACGGCAGCGTAGGCCTTCCCATCCAGGTCGAACTGTGGGTTCTGCAGATCAGCGAAACTGCAAGCAAGGAGAATTATCAACACACAAGTGACGATAACCAGAGGCAATGACCGTCAGTAAACTGCTGTGAGAAAAAACTCTTTGCAACCTGCTGTCGATGAGCTTACGGTACATGAGCCTCTACCTCCCGACGCCGACGGCGCCGGAGGTGACCAGAATCACCTCATACCCCTAGAAATTAAGCTCACCTGAAACAGTTACACATATTTACTGATTAGCAACTGTTAGAATGATTTTTTACAGGGTTAGAAAGCTCCTTGGTCAGAAAATTCAGTTACCTGCTCGCAGAGGGCTCCATGGCCAGTCGACCATTCTACCCGCTGACAACAGCGGTGCTAACCTGGATGCACGAGAAAGTGATTAGATGAATGCGGTGAACAGAACGCCGATTTCTTAGCGAATAAGCAAATTATTTACTTGATTTTTTCTACTTTGCAAGACAACCAAAATTGGCTAACAAGTTGTAAACTAACTTTAGAAATCTCTTGCTGCCTAAACATATGAAGTAATTCCTCCTCTCCTCTTCACCTCCATTTTTTCACTCAGGCACATGTTTGTCAAGAAACCAAAAGGAATCTAACCTAAGGCAGAAAATAGCTTGCAGCCACACAAGCATTTTATCGAGCAGGTCAAGAGCATGGGAAAAAGAAGAGGCTCACCTAGGAACAAACACGGTGAGCAAACGAAGAGCACCCAGATCCTTGCCCAAATCACAAGCAGAAATTACCCTCTTCACAGGGTGGATCACATCACGACCCTGCATCAAGAAGAGAAAGAGAAGTGAGACCAGGAGAGGTGGATGGAATCAGCCACAGCCAAAATTAAGCCCTCCCGGAGACCAGAGCCGCTACATGCCACCGGGATGCTGGATGCGCTCCCAAGTCGACCTGTGCCATGGTCGTCATCGCGCCATCCATCTCGATCTGAGAAACGCCACCGTGGCGGCAAGAAACCAACGGGAACGGGAGAGCGGCTAGCAAGAGCCCCACCCCTCTCGCCCGTGCGCCTCCCCTCGCTGCACCGCTTGCTGCCGCCCAACCCCCCACCGGCCACGGCGAAGATGGTCCCACCGCCGGGCATGCGCCGGTGCCGGGTCGCCGGCCGCAGCTCCGCCTTGCGCCCGGCCCCGTCCGGACGCCGCCACAAAGACGGCTCGGCTCGTCACCACCACACGCTCCTGCGCCAGATGCAGGATGTCGCACGGGCGGCCATTGAGCGCCGTAGCTAGGCGTCGTCCGAGAGGTAGAGGAAGAGGCATAGAGGAGGCCGGCGGTGAGGCATGAGAGGAGGCGGCGGTGGATGGGGAATCAAAGAGGAGGGAGAGGGGAGTGAAGCGGGGAACGTGCACTCATGACCCACCCACCCCGGTACCGAGAACGTGGGGAGAGGAGGACCATCTTTCCTGGAAAGAAATGTCTCTACGACTCTCCCTCACCCAGAACGAGCCACCCATTACATTTACATGTGGGACCAAAAGAGCAGAGGGACACCGAAACAGCTAGGTAGATGAAGAGCGAGTAGAAAAGCAGAATTGCACCCCACGTGACCCATCCCACGCCGCGTCGCACGGTCCGTGGCAGGCAACACAAGCAAGCGCACACCTCCCAAACACCCAAAACACTGCCATACGGGACCACCCCGAAGCAGGGGCCACCAACACAGCTGGGTATAGACACGGCGGGTAAAAAAGCAGCGACGCACCATCCACCCACCCAAGTCTCGCCTGGTCAGCAGGCACGCGATCCCTAGCCTATCGCTTTGCACGGAAGGAACCAACCAACCAACAACTGGCCACCCAAAAGACCGACAGTTGGGCCCATCATGGCTGAAACAGAGGAGTCGCAGCCGGGTCTAGGCCAGGACGGTAAAAAATATTCATCCCACCCCGCACCCTGCCACCCACGTTCACCGCTAGCGCACGCGCGCGACAGCCGCAGTAGAAGCTGAATTGCTGGCCCCGCGCACAAGAGTGGCCCAGCCGTCATTCGGTCTAACTCAAGCAACCAACGTACAGAAAAACGGACGTCAGGATGTTTGACAGCAAGATTAAAAGGACCAAACAGGTACAGTGCAGGGTAGAATGTGCGCACCGGATTCATCCGAGTCCGCGATGGCGCTAGAATAGCGGGTACTCTAGGAGGCTTTATATGTTAGATGTGTATTGCTTCATTACTGACTGAACTCAGTGTATTACATGCTGATTAAGACAATGTGAACTATGCTTACAACTACAAACTATTTGAGGTGCAAATCAAGCCTTCATTTTGAGCATATTATTAGTTTTCTACTATCTCTAATCTAAAAGGTTATATATGAACCTTTTGTACATATATTCTTGCACCTGTTTTCAGTCACCCGGCAATATCTTTTACATGAACCTTGTACCATAAGTTATAATTGTACTAGATCATTGACGGTGCGCGTTGCCGCACCCGTGTTTTTGTGCAATAAATATATGGATGCTCACACATGAAACATAATTTTTTTTCAACATAAGTATCTTATTAGTTAATAATGGAGATAAATATTATATATATTCAGTAAAAGAATGTTCAGATGCACGAAGTGGCTTTGGATGACAACAAAACAATCTACACTTAGTAAATAAATATAACTAATCAGTACTGTCGAGATGGAAAATAAGCAGCGTCACAAATAATCATGCAGCAATCGACATAAATTGTCATCATAGATTGTATACATACTGCATTAACGAAAACTTCACAGACCTCCCAAAGACGCCATGTCTGACATGTCATATAACAGCTAACTGCTTCTCATTAATTATACATGGATTGTTTCATATATATAGTAGGGGAAATGCCTTCAGGCAAAAGCGAGCTTATAACATTTAAATCAGATATTGATGTAGAATAGGTTGTAGAAGCTTTTAATAAGCATTTTCAATACCTTCTAAAGCAAACTCCATCGATTCTTCATATAAACAAAATGTATATCACTAATATTTGGGATAAACTTTGAGGAAAAAATTGTGTATATTATAAGTATTGCTTAATGTAAGCAAACATCTTATACTGCTACCAGAACTAGGCATTGTAAAGATTAGATGAACATACTGTTCAGAAACTACAAAAATAACTTAGAAGTCATCTGAGCAACAACCAAAATGTTCCCGTGGATAGCTAAAAAAATATTATGGAGACAAGAAATTCCTCTGGTACCTATTTAGTTTGTTAGATAACTGAGACTTTCCGCTTGGCATCCAATGGCAATATAGAGACATGCCAGAAATAGTGCAGCAACGCTACAATATTCTGGAGTTGCAGAACAAAGAATAATTTAGTTACCAGTCCCTCTTCACTGTATAATTGCATTGAGCACTCAGAGTTACCAGAAGAAGAATCAGAATGGTGGAAACTTTGATGAAACCTGGGAGATCAATAAATTAACAGTGTGAGCATCATGACCAAATAATCAAATTCAAGATTGACAAACAGAGAACACAAACCAAGAATCAATATCTCCTACCATGAATGCGGTAGTTGCTCTCCGGCCAGTCACGAGTGCAAGCTGGGAGAGGAGAGAACTCAAGGCTCAAGAATAGGAATTTCTGTCCAGTGATGGTTGCCGCATCCCTAGACAGAGCAGGCTGGTCTTGTAGCTTCATTTCATCGTCGTTGGCTGGGAGACCCCACAGAGGCACCGCCCGACGGACTTTTGCTCTTGTGGCAGCCGACAACATTATGCCTGTAGTTGGCCGTAGTGCAATTACGGAATTACCTCATAACTTCCAATTTTTGCAACATAAGAAATGAGAAATGAAGATATGAAAATTAATTAAATTTATAAGTATGCCATTTTACTTCAAATGGATAATTTAATAGATAATACCAAAAACATATACATACACACATACGCCCAAGAATTAGAAAGATTCAGAACAGGGTCAAGAAACACATCAATGAAGTTGAATAAAATAGTTCAGCATAAATCCATCATCAAACCAGTCGTAGAAAGCACACCACGAGTACGCAACGAGGACCAAGCTAAGACATCCACTGAACCGACAGAAATATAGGACCAATAGAACTAATGGCAGAGTGTAATACATATGCTAATCAAAACTAACTATTACATGACTCGATCCATGCATGAACTTCTAACCAACAAGATTCTCGAGGAAGCTTCCCTGATTGCTAATTTCCTAGTACCTGCTCCGCCTTGCTGTGGATGTCGCCCTAGTCATCGACCGTTGCTCACTGCAGAAAAAAGGTTGGAGCGATGGTTGAGAGAGATAATCGCTAGCACGACAACAAAATATCAATTCCTAGCTCCTTCCAGGACATTCGAGAGGCTGACAAGTAGAGAGAGAAAAGGAGTGTCGACCTGCCCTATCCTAGTGGGGGGATTGGATGATTTGCCCCACTTTACAAGGGGTTGGATGATTTGCCCTTTGATTGTCTCAATGACAGTGGCCCCGGGCCCCACCTGGTAGCCTCTCAG